>NW_020954623.1:1422764-1443279 GCF_900497805.2 Vombatus ursinus | reverse complement strand
CTTCTTCTTCTTCTTCTTCTTCTTCTTCTTCTTCTTCTTCTTCTTCTTCTTCTTCTCCTTCTTCTCCTTCTTTCACAAAAATTTATTTGTTTTCCTCAGCTCAGCTGGCAAGTGCACTTTGGGGGATAGAGGCTATATTTTACCTTTGGGTTACATGAGCTTTTTTTATGTGTTTTTATTCAAAATAAACTGCAAAGCTTTTGTTAATGTGCAATTGTACAGCATTTTGGTGAGAATGTTTCAGGACAAATGTGGGTTTTCTCTTGATTATTTTCCCAGATCCTTCAGGATAATATCCAATCGTAGCGATGTTCCCTTAGGAAAATATGTTTGATTTAGAAACTTTTCTTTTTTCCTCATAAAGAAAACAATTTTGGCCTAGCAGACTATTTTTTGGCAAACCACATGGGCTGAATTCTCTGAAATGATGCTAGCATGCTATCTGTTCGTAGAAGAATCTGGGCTCCCAGAATGCTGGAGCCCAATGATGGTGACTTGAGACTTGGGCTGGAAGCCGACAGGAGGGTGAGTCAAGCAAGCCTCTCTGGGTCTACGGTATAACTCTCTGGAAATCTCCAAGTTGTTCAGATGGAGAATATAATCTATAAAGATACATAAAGTTGCAACGAGCATAGTCTAATATCTTTTTTTTCTGCCCCCAAGAGATACCAGAAGACACAAATATAGATAAATGATCAAAAAGGAATAATTGGCCTAACAGCCTTCTCTACTGGGGTATTTAACATATATTCTTTGGGTTCCCAGTCCACGTGGTTTGAGAATGTAAAAAGTAATTGCATCTTCCATTCTTCCTCCCTCTTCAATATACAAGCACCTCTAGAAACCTACTTGTAGAATATTATGTAGGTTTCTCTGCTTCATTTAGCTCCTTTTCTCTTAGGAAAACACATTATGACTTTGTACAAGCCTTGATCGATTTCTTAAGAGGCCTTATCTGATTGCTTTTATATTCTATTGATTTTTCTGAATTAAGTTTTATGGCCCTCAATTATTTTCTTGTATGATTGTTCACATCTACGTCTGGTGCGCCATATAATTACACAGTGGCGCGATTATGTGCTAGTTGATAATCCCATTTTAATATATGACACTCTCCCTTTTTATGGAGATTATCTTCCATATGCAGACCGATCTGCTGAATTCCGGGCAATGAAGATAAACCCGAATCGCAGGCGTCCTAGCTGACGGTGGAGGCGGCCACGATCACGCATTTGTGACATCTTGACAGAAGCGTTTATTGCCAAGTGCTGTGATCATCAGCTTCATTAGGAAAGCGTTTAACAATCATCGGAGATGATTTTTATAAACCTGCTGTTCGGCTGACTGGGGGATAGCACTATCACAGCACAATTAAGTTTCAAATGGGTTTTGAACACTGATGGCTAATATAATTCAGCACCAGCGGTAGACTGTTGCATTATACAATCATTTATCATTTGAGGGGGAATTCTGACAGTCCTCAAACGGCGAGGCCTCGATTAAACTGTCTTCCTCTCCCTGAGTCTTCTGGAAACGAGTGCCCGTCCATCTCCTCCAGGTGATGGCTGAGAAGAAGTTAAGACAAAAACAAGGGGTGCCAGAGAAGTTTAATCAATTTATTAAACAAGTCGAGGGCTCAGAGATATTTTTCTTATATAGTACATGCCTATCAAAGCTGTCATAAGTGACACACCAGGCGGCAGCGGCGACGAGATCGCCCCTACCATTGTTCTGGGCTTTTTGAACCTTTTATGAATATAAATGTCGAGTGGGAAGCCTTCACGGGATCTGTTTGCCCTCCTAAAATAATTTATATTCCGTGCAGCACACGCCTGACTGATTTCCTCCTAACATTACAAAGTGGTGGTGTTATTTCATATTGCAGAAATTTGTATTATTATTTTTTACATAAGAGAAGTCTTTTGATCTGCATTTATTAAGGGGAAAGAGATGCAGACGCTTAACCCAACCTGACAGAAATGCTGCAATATGTTCATTTTCTCCCACTACAAATCCAATACATTCATATTCAGAACCCTTTATCTAATAGTGCTTATTAGATTGTTTTGGCTACAGCTGCAAAGCAATATATCACGGGAAAATAATAGGTATGTCTTTTGCCGACCATGATGTGATTTGCTTTCGCTACGCGAGCATGAAAATCTGTCCCATTTATTAATAAAAGACTCCGTTAGATGAACTAACCTGCTTGACAGTCCTGAGAACAAAAGAGCTAATTTTTCTTTTGTTTGTTAGGAGCACTTGGGCCCTGTAATAGGGTGACGGTGGGTCAGAGAGCTCAGGAGCTGCTTGCCGGCAAGAACCGTCGCGTGCTTAACGGTTTGTTTTACAACACCCGATGAATTCTCCAACATGCATCAACATATTCCTGATGAAGACCCCGAGAAGATGCACACAGACGATCTCTGTTCTAACATGGGATCCAATTGGCTTATGGAGTCAATGGAGCCAGCCTCCCCCGTTTGCCTCCCCGCTTCCCTTCCCCGGCCCCCCCCCCTTTTGGTAAGGGATGAAAGGTGAAAGGCATCACGCTGGCAGAGAAACCTCAAGGCCTCGGAGCAGCCAGAAGCTCCAGTCTAGAGAAATGGTTCCGAGTGCTCTGCTTCCATTGTTTAAGTATTCACATGGCTTGTGTGGAAAGTGACGTTGGCTTTGGCTTTCATCATCCACAGCATAACCTGCTCGGGACGGGCTCAGCAACATAGCCAGACAACAACTTTTTCCCTGGCCTGGGAAGATGGCATAGACTTCCTCCCAAAGCGCCGATCATGAGCGTGTTTTTCCTTTCTTCTTTTTCACCACTGGTGACAGAGTCCCAGAAGGCATTAGAAGAGAGCCCTGATATAGGGTGATTTCAGGGCCCAGAAGAAATTCAGCACTTACCTTTTGGGCATCATTTTATGACCACAGAGCTAGACAAGACCTTAGATGTCCCCGAGTCCAACTCCATTTTACAGATGAGAAAACTGAGGTCACACAGGTATAAGTGGCAGAGTGCGCATTTGAATCCAGAGCTTTAAATTCCAAATCTCAAGTTCTTTCCCGGTCCTCAGGTTGTCTGTTTATCATTGCCGTGGGCACTCTGCCCTCCATGCCTTAATCCTGTGCTGATTGTAAGGAACGATTGTTAAAGATTTTTCTCCACAGAATGCTTGGATTTGCAGGTGGTTGTCTTTCGAGAAGCTGAATCAAAGCTTTTCACCAGGGTGGCCCTATTTGCTGCCTGCAAAGACTTTTTTTCTTGCAGGAGAAGTTTCATAGAATGTTGAATTGGCAAAGCTCAGATATACAAAACCACTAATTCTCAACATTGTTAAATTGAAAGTGTGAGTCCTCACAATAGAAATTCCTTCCCAGGTCAGGCTTGGAATCCAGACCCGGCATATCCTGGCTGTGCCCCATGATTTGTACAGCGACGAATCAGTCAGAGAGATGGCAGATACTGTCGTTGAATCAAGACACTGGGACACAAACTGATTCCAAGAAAGAATGTAACTGTAACTGTCTATGAACTGCAACTGGTAGCATTAAAATAATGACCCCCAAGAAGAGTGATAGGAAGTGATGCATTGAAGTGAGCAGAAACAGGAGAATGATTTATTCAGTAACAACAATGTTGTAAAGACAAACTGCCTTGAACACTTAAGGACTTGGATCGATGTCATTACCATAGGTCCAGAGGACCAATAAGGACGTACGTGACCCCTCTCTGTATAGAGAGGTGAGCGACGTATGGAGCAGGGGACGTAGATTTTTTGGACGTGGATAATGTAGACATTTGTTTTGCTTGACTGGACATTTTTGTTACGAGGGTTTTGTTTTACTTTTTCTTTCAATGTGAAGGGTGGGATGGAGAGAAAAATAGATTTTTTGTTAATTGAAAAAAATTAATTAAAAAACAACCCCCAAACCCACCGTCAAACTACACACCTAAAAGTAACAAGCTACTTTTCATGACATTAGCCCCAGCAACGTAAAGGCCACACCACACACTCAAGGCTGGAGAAGCCTCCGTGCTTGGTCTAGCTCAGAGGGCATATTGGGGAGCACTAAGCCAGTGAGCACACTGGGCCTCAGTACTTCCCACCAAAGACCCAATTTCCTCACTTACTTCACTGACACAGTCAAGTGTGGATGGAGCCACGTCATCTCTCCTCCCCATCCCTCAGTGTATGTCTTTGGCTCTCATTCCCTTCATTCCTGTTGCCAATGTACTTGAAGGGTGCCCTGTGAAGGTGCCATGGCAGGGCCCATCACTGCCCCTGGCTACCACTGTTGCTGCTTCTTTTCATTACTTTCTCCCCATAGTGGATGCATGAGGAACTCTGTCAGGGACTGTGGATGTCCCCTGTCCCCCTTGATCTCTCCTACCCCATGTACTCTGGAAACAGAGGCAGGCAGAATACCCAAGTTGTGGCATGGGCCAGTCTCCTGACCCCAGATGTCATTCCTTTCATGGGGAGATTTTTGATTGAAGAAAGCACATAATCATGGCCTCCCAGTGGTATCCGAAGAATAATGGCCCACTCTTTTTCTGTCCATGGTATATAGGAAATGGTTGTTGCTTTGGTTCTCTTTTCCCCAAGAGAGTCTTGAAATTCAGACTTGGGGGGTGAGTAGCTACACCTAAAAAGATAAATCAAACTCCCAGTCAATCAGCCAGGGATTGGTCTGGACAGCGCCCTCAGACAGGCCGGTCTCTAATCATCTGCTTCTAATGAAAAGATTTATGGAAGAGGGTGGAGGGCAGAAGGAAGGAAAGGTTGAGTGCCTGCCACAGATTGCCTCTTCAATTAGGGTGTAGGGCAGGGTGGGAGGAGCAAAATGGGATTTTCTAATAGACAATGATTTGTTTCTTGTGCAAGGAAAGGGATTATGTTCGATAAGGTTTTGAAGGAGGAAAGTTGTGCAATGTGTAATGTTGATGGTGGTCGGTTTTCCTGAAATAGGACAAGTGTCAAAACATACGTGGTGTGAAACCCTGAAACCTGGCAGTGGAGAAAGCTCACAGAGTTGATCACTCTTTCTTCTTATGTGATTGTGGCTTCTGAGACCCCACTGAAGTCTTGTCATAGTGGCATAGAAGTGACTCTGGGCTCACAAAGGCTATGTTGACATATGGTATCCTTAATAGCATCCTGACAGGATTGAATGTGAGGAGTCAGAAACTCTGAGTTCAAATTCCATTTAGGATCTTTGGGCCCTGCACAATGAAAGGCTTAAAAAAAAAACGATGACTGAGGCTCTTTGCAATGATCTAAGGATCAACCTGGAGCTAGGTGGCACCATAGTGCATAGAGTGCCAGGCTTGGAGTCAAAAAGACTCATCTTCATGAGTTCAAATCTGGCCTCAGGCACTTACTAGCTGTGTGACCCTGGGCGAGTCATTTAACCCTGTTTGCCTCAGTTTTCTCATCTGTAAAATGAGCTGGAGAAGGAAACAGCAAACCACTCCGGTATCTCTGTCAAGAAAACCCCAAATGGGGCCACAAAGAATCGGACATGATTGAAATGACTGAACGATAATGACAACAGTAAGGACCAGCTGAGCCGAATGTGGGGAGGCTCATCACTAGAAGGTTACAGTTGGAGGAGGGAGAAGTAGCCTGGAGAAGAGAAGGCTTGGGGGGACCGGCAAGTCATTGTCAAGTATCTGAAGGATGATCATGGGGAGGAGGCATTAGTTTGGTTCTCCTTGGCCCCAGAACAAGAAGCAATGGAGGATATGGGGAGAGGGGGATGCAAAGAGGTAAACTGAGGCTAGATATGGGGAGGGGGGATGTGAAGAGGTAAACTGAGGCTAGAGATGGGGAGAGAGGGATGTGAAGAGGTAAACTGAGGCTAGATGTCAGGAAAAGCTGCCTAAAAAGAAGAGTTGTCCCAGTGTGGAGGGGGCTTCTTCAGGAGGAAGTGGGCTCCCCTTCTTTGGAGTTTCTTCAAGTAGCGTCTGAATAATGAACTTCGGATATGCTAAAGAATATAGGCTCCTTGAAGGCCTGGATTATCATGTTACTGCTCCTGGTCCAGGGTCTGGAACAGAGCAGGTGATTAATAAATGGTAATTGAACTGAATATTTTAGAGGAAATTCTTGCTCAAAAATGGGCTAGACCCCTTGGTCACTGAGAACCCTTTGTACATTGAGATTTGATGATTGCGTGATCTGTAAAGAGATGGGGGGGGATCTTCATTGCCAGTCTTTTGAAATAATGATGTATACATACATGTACATTTACATACATATATGTATGTAAGAACTAGGTGAATATTGGCCTCATCTAATTCTATGAAGCAGGTTTCTGTGGAGCCTGATTCTGCGAAGCCTGAGGGCATGGGAGCTTCATGCAAGAATGAACGGGCCAGAGAAAAGGACACGTGGGAGGTGAGATATTGGCTACAACAGATCCCATGGTGGGCACTAAGCCTGTCTGGTTCACAGTTAACTCATTTGTAAAACAGAGATACACCAAACATATCTGGATGCTAAATGTGGCCAAAGGATGCTCTGCTGGCAGTGGCACTTTCCCAAGTGCAGAGGGCAGACAGCCTTTCTCCAGCCTGCCAGCAACTTGGTGCAATTGCCTCATCTGCCCTCATCCCTCCTTTTTCCCCCTCTCCTCTCCTCCTTTCCCCTCCCCTCCCATTTAAGTGTACCAGGCCCTCTACTCAGAGCTGAGGATACAAAAAGAGGTAAAAAAAACCAACAGTTCCTGCTTTCAAGGAGCTCCATGTTAGATGGGAGAATGACATGCAGACAGCTGTGTACAAACAAGCTATAAACAGGGTCCATGGAAGAACATCAATAGATGAAGGGCAGTAACGTCAGCAGGATCAGGAAGGGTGTTCTGTGGAGGGAGGGATTTTAGCTGAGAAATGAAGAAAGCTAGGGAAGGCAGGAGGTGGAGACAAGGAGGAAGAGACCTGGTGGGGGGAAGGGGTAGCCAGAGCAAAAGCCTAGAGATGGTTGAAGGAGAGAAGGAAGGGCACCCTGGAACTTCCCTTAGCCCCGGAGTCTTCTTGCCTTGGACCATTGCTCTGGCACGCTGGCCCCCTTCTCCCAGTGGGGGGCTCTTTCTGGAGTCACCAAAGAGGGCCATCTTTCATTTCTGTCATGGCTGGATGTCACCACCATTCTCCCACTCAGGTAACTTCTCCTGAGGCAGCCTATTCCACTTTTCAATGATACCAATTCATAGGATGTTTTTCCTTATCACAAGCCTAAACTTGGTCTCTGTGCATCTTCTACTAGTTGCTGATAGTTCTCTCCTCAGGAGCCAAGTGGAATAATTTGAACCCCTCCCGCCCCCGCGACAGTGCTTCAGACACTTGAAGGCAGATCTCCTGATCCTTCGTGGTGCTTAATAAATATTTATTGATGACTGATGATGTCATTATATCAAGGATTTGGAACTCTCTACCACAGGCTTGGTTCTGAGGAGCCAAAGAAAACAGTGAAACATTCCCCGTCTTTAGGGAGCTTCACTTCTACTAGAATGGGCCAAGATGACCAGCTTGGAGAATTATTCCTTACTTGGAGAATTGTTTCTTCGCAGTGACCCTTTCTGACTATTCAAAAGGAATCAGCATTTGGGAAAATTGGCAAGCTACAACCACCCAGTGGGAAGAGGCTGGATTTGGAACCTGAAGACTTGGGTTTGAATTCTGGCTCTGATGATGATGGCCTATACATCCCTTGGGGAAAGCCCCTAACCTGCTGGACCTTAGTTTCCTCATTTTAAAATATCGGGGTGGGACTATATCAGCTCTGTGGTTCCTGTGAGTTCTAAATCTGCCATCACTAAAGAGATCGTGTCGCCTGGTGTTTTAGTCTCTGCCCCTAGCCTTTGCTTGCACAGTGTTTGCTAAACATTTGCCGAATTAGACTGAATGGAATTGGGGCTAGGTCCCTGTGCTAAGAATCCTAGACCAGAAGTCCTTAACCTTGTTGTGTCAGGCAGTCTGGGGAACCCTATGAACCGTCATCTCAGAATAATGTTTTTAAATGAATAAAAAAAATCTGGATTACAAAGGTAACCAATGGTTAGTGAAAATAAAGATATGTGAGTTTTCCCATCCAAGTTCACAGACTCCCCTTCCCATCCTGCATGGTCACTGCCATATTTCTTGCGCTTCAACCTGGCCTGGAGGCCTCCCTGGGCTCTCAAAGGTCGCGAATTCCCAGCAGAGAGGGAGGTCAGACAGTGTGTCCCAGGCAGGGGAGGCTTTGAATGCAAACCTCAGGAGGCTGCTCCCCCAGGACTGGCCACTGGTCCAAGGACACTCATAGTTGGTTGGCCCTTAGTGTGAAGTCTTTGGCTACGATGACCTAGGAAGCTTTCTGGAGCCTCTCCCACTTCTGCCACGATGGCAGCAGGAATGGGGGCTAAGGGGCTACCAGGCACTCGCCTCTTTTGTTCCATTGCTATTCAGCATTAGCATGGTGAACTTTGGTCAGAATGACCTGGAATATGGCTGCCTGGATCAGCATCATGACACAGAAGGCTCAACAAGCTGAGTGGTTGTTCTATGAAGCCACACATCCCATCTCCATGAGCATTCTGGAGGGAGGGCACCAGAACGATGCTTCTGCCCATGGCACGGCTCCGCCCTCCCCGTCACAAACCTTGGGAGTGAACAGAATGAGTTTGCTGAATGTTAGTAACAGCCTGGGAAACTAGTGCATGCTTGAAATCTGCTCATGATCTATAGCCTGCATTTTTCTCAGAGGCACAGATATGTCTTATAATAGGACAAATGTTTACACATATATGGATTTATAAGACGGAAATAGAAAGGAATTGCAAAACTCAGGCACACGTAAAAATTCTGGTCTGGCTGGGTGTGTTTAGCAAGGGGCTAGTGCCAGGTCAATCACAGGAAACTCTGTACTCTTTGCCATCATCCCGAAGAGAAGATGCAATGAGATCGTATGTATAAAGAGCTTTTCAAATGTTAACTCACCATATGATGGTATTTATCATTGTTACTACCATTAATATTGATGATTGTTATTGTGATTATTAAAGTCTTCCCGTGGGACCTTTGGGTTTCAGTTTTCTCATGTGTAAAGTCCCATCCTACTTTGAATCTTAAGGATTCCCCTTTGCTTGTGGAGCACAGGGTGTGTCTGTTTTGGAAAAAGTAATTGAAACAAAACATTTTCCATCTATTTCATTTGTAGCTATGACACATGAACAAATACCACATTTACGAGAAATAATGGAATTTGTTTGGGTTTACTTTTAGGCAATAACACAATATTTAACCTAACTTCTGAGCCCTACTGTGCAGTTATTATCTCATTCTCAAATAGAATAGTCACTTACAAATAAAATACCTGGAGTTTTGTTAACAATGATGGGGAAGCTTCAGAGGATCTGGAAATCCATCAATGTGGTCATGCTGTCCATTAGTATAGATTGCAGTCCATCCACGCCCTCTCAGCAAGGGAATTCTCCTCCCCAGAGACTCTATCCCATATAGACGGCAGCGGAGGAGGCATTCCTTTGGGCCCATTGATGTGTTGTGCATATCAGTGCCTCCCTCGATCTGTCCCTCCATTATCTTTGGCTTCTATTATGTAATAATGATGATGGGGATGGTAATGACAGAGCCAGCATTTAGGTGGTACTTTAAGGTTTGTGAAGGAATTTACATCTCACTTGATTCTCACAAGCCTGAGAGGAAAGTGCTATTATTATCCACATTTCATTGTTATTGTTGAGTCATTTTTCAGTCATGTCTGACTCTTCATGACCCGTTTTGGGGTTTTTTTGGAAAAGATACTGGAGGGCTTTGCCATTTCCTTCTCCAGCTCATTTTATAGATGAAGAAACTGAGGTAAACAGGGTTAAATGATTTGCCCAAGGTCACACACCTAGTGAGTGTTTGAGGCCCGATTAGAACTCAGGTCCTCCTGACTCCAGGGCCAACACTCTATCCACTGTGCCACCTAATTGCCCCCATTTTACAGATGAAGAACCTGAAGCTGACATAGGTTGAGTGACTTGCCCAGGATCACACAGCTAGGGAATGTCTGAGGCAGGATTAGAGCTCAGGTATTTCTGAAACCCACTCCAATGCATTAGGCTGTTGTTACTGTCTGCCCTTCATTCTGCTTGTTTGTTTTTTTTTAGGCAATGGGGGTTAAGTGACTTGCCCAGGGTCACACAGCTAGTAAGTGTCAAGTGTTTGGTTGAGGTTGGATTTGAACTCAGGTCCTCCTGACTTCAGGGCCAGTGCTATATCTACTGCACCACTTAGCTGCACCCTGCCCTTCATTCTGGAAGAGGACCATGGCATCAGGAAGGTGATGTCATGACTTGCAAGTGAATTGGATTTAAGTGAGGGAGGGATGTGCAAAGTCACCAGCCTCACTCTCTCCTCCAGAGCCAGCTGGGTCCAGTGGTAAGATATAGATCAGGACAACTGGAGGTGGCCCAGGGTGCAGTGGGAGTCCTTGGCTTTTTAAAGCTAAGGTCTTTAACAAGTCTTATTTTGACTAAGGCAGGGCCCATTCAGTGATTAAAGATAGGTAAGAAATGAGTCAGAGAATGTCTTCTTTACCTAGCTAAAAAAAAAAATCCATCTGGGAGAGGCAGACCTTCAGGGCTTCTGCCCAGAACAGAAACAACTGCTATTTACATTATGCTGCCTGGCTGCCTAATGATAGACCCACCTACTTTTTCCACTCCTCATCTCGGCCTCCTGGCTTCCTTTCTATCTCAGTGAAAGTCCCATCAAAAATGCCTCCCTGACTCCCCTTAATTCTAGTGTCTTCCCTCTGAGATTATCTCCAGTGAATCTTGTCTCTACTGGCTTTGTACACAGTTGTTTGCATATTTTCTTCTCCTGAGAGAAGGGGCTGATTTTGCGCCTCCTCTGGCACACAGTAAGCACTAAATGAATGCTTCTTGACTTGACTCCTCCATTTCCTTAACAATATCTCTTAGGTCACTGCTTGTGTGAAGACCATCTTTGGGAACATTCTGCAGCCTCCTCAGGGAATGATATTGGAGAGTAAGGAGTATCCCAACTCCCCCACACTGATCAGGGAATGGAGAGTTAGTGCTATTAGTGAATGTGCAGTGAAGGATAGAAAAGGGTGGCCAGGGAGGCCACTGTCTCTTCAGTGAACTCCGGCTTCTTTGGACATTGTGATGATCCAAGATTCACATGCCCTTCAGGGTCTCTAGGATGACTTGATGTTATAAAGATGGGTTTTGGGGTGAGGAAATAGACTGGAATCATGGAAAACACCACCACTTCTCAAACACAATCCACTCTTGTCTCTTCGTCATATTTAATACTGGGTCCAACTTTTTGTCTATCTGCGGTGCCTGGTCCAAGTACGCTGATGTTCTAACTCCCTGGACTGGACATCCAACATTATGTCATACTTGGACGGTTGGTGGTTTTTATCCATTTATCTTTTCCTGCTTAGCTGATTAGGTTAATCTCTGTCCTAATCATGGATCTTGTTGGGGAGGCCTTATGATGTTTTGGCTGTAGATTTGATCAGAAAAATACCATCCTCTAATGGGAACATCTGCAGGACCTCAATGTCCCTAATGAGTATCCTTCCCCCCAATACTTTTTGGATCCTACATATGCAATCCTCGAAGAGAGCACTGAAAACCCTTAGTGAGCATGTCTCTCAGTTTTATGCCTCATTTGACATTAATAATCAGAAGCTCCTTGGCAGATTTATCTCTGCAGTTGAATGTATCAAGGAATTTTTTGCGATCTTGATATGTGTGCTGTGCCTGTCTGAGAGAGCTTGCTGGCCTCCCTGAGAAGCCCTTTCATTGTGCTCCAGGCACTCTCCACAACCACCAATGGTTGCCTTGCCCTAGCCCTCTCTCTCTTCCTCTTTCCCCCTACTTTCACTTACACACTAATACTTGACACTCTGGGACAACTCCACCTCCAGGCTGAATCTTTATGGACAATGGTGACCCTCTTGAACCTCTTCTTCAATGAGTAAAATACTCTTACTTCATCATTCTCACCCTGTCTCAGTAATTCAGAATCTCCCCCCCACCTGCCATTGTTCAAACTCTCTTCTCAGCCCCACACTGGTGACTCCCTTATTCCTACCCTCTTCAATGTCCCACTCTATATTTAGAAAATAATACCTACAGAATGAATATTGCAATCTGGCCAGAACTCTGCCTTCTGCCTTACAACACAAAAACTGTTCTTCTTCTCCATTAGAACTTCCAATCTCACTTCCCCTCAGTTCTTTCCCAGGTCCTTACCCCTGTACTGGTTACACTATTTCCCTGTACCAAATAGATCCTTTGGTGAGAGGAGGGTTTTGGTTTCATGATGAAAGAGAATATTGCCCTGCCTTTCTTTACTTTTCCAAGGAAAACCTGTATGTTCATCTATTTAGCTGTAACTTTGTGATATCTTCCGGTTTCACTGAAAAAAATTGTAGTCTGCATGTGGTTGAGTTCCCCAGTGTCTACTTGTCGGCCATTGCTATATTCCTGCTTGTTGCTCTTCTAGGTAAAATATGATGCCCAGAATCCTCCGGCCACTGTCCGCTGTTGTGCAGTCATCATTGTAGAGGTGGAACCTTGGCCTTTGGGTCATTTGTGGCTGTGCAGGCCCATCTCCAAAGCCTTTCCAGCTTAGTAGAAACTTCAAGAGCTCCATCTGTGTTGGTACAACCCAAAGTCGACTGTCTGCCACTGAGCATCACTGAACGGGGGCATTAGTGGTCTTCATTGGTCAATGGCAGTGATAATTAGCCATTTATATAAAGAGGCTTTTGCATAGATTGGGATAACAACTGGATAACCCTTGGGAAGTAAACAGAATGGGAGGAAATCCTAGCATTTGGGGCAGACTCTGCCAGTGTTGAACCCATGGGAAGGCAGGGCAGAGAGGGACATGGTGAAATCATTGTGGATTGGTTGCAGACTATATCCACTTGGAGCCACAGTGTTTTTATTTTATTTTATTGATGATTATATATTTAGAAAATAATACCTACAGAATGATGACTGTTTAAAGAAAACCATGTAAAGTATGTGGAAGGAAGATGGAGTTAGTGAATGAGCTGACACTTGGCATACCTCTAAAACAGGAAGGAGGAAGGTCCTGATGTGTGCTTTCTTCCCATTGAGAGCTTGGGATTTCATCATTTGTGGCCTCTCTGCAGAAGATTCTTGACTTGTCACTCAGAGTCTCATAGATTCTCTCATTAGGAAATGATTGCTATCAAGTCTTCTCTCAGGCTCCATTTCCTTGCCTGCTTTATTCCTTTCTTCTTTCTGGTGCCTTTGATCATGGTATGTCATTCTCTCTGGGATGCACAGACATTCTGTTAGCTCAGACCACTGCGTGTTGCAAGGACAGAGTTGTGGGGACAGCGGGGTCTGGCCTCCTCCACCTCGTCAGCTTTGGATCTGCCTTTTCTGTGA
Organism: Vombatus ursinus; assembly: GCF_900497805.2. Taxonomy (NCBI): domain Eukaryota; kingdom Metazoa; phylum Chordata; class Mammalia; order Diprotodontia; family Vombatidae; genus Vombatus; species Vombatus ursinus. The sequence goes on along the minus strand of NW_020954623.1, from coordinate 1,429,827 downwards.
GCAGCCTTCACCGATGAGTGCTGGATCAGAAAATTGCAGTAATGACTTCTCCAGGTTAAGCCTGTTGATGGCCTCCATCTTTCCTTTGGTACTATTCTCTGTAGCTTTAGAACTCCAGCTAAATGGGCAGAATTATCCAAATTCTCTTTTGACATTTTCCTTTACAATACTTTTTGACATCTCCATTTATAAATTTCTTTTCTTGCTAAAGCTATGTTGGAAAAGTGAATTCCTGAGCATGCCTTGCCTGGTTTGAAGCCTGAGGGATGATATTCAGCCTATTTAATTGGAGAGCATCTAATCTAGTTATCTTCCATCAAGGAAAATAATCCCAATGCTTTATGAATTCCAAACCCACTTTTTTGGTACTGGTGGCATATCCCCTAGGAAGTCTTCAGCATCCATTTTTCTCTCTGCTGGATTTTTGCTGGATGCAAGAAGAAGTCGCATGTGTTAATCCTCCTTACACTTCACTTATTGACATATACTCCTCAAGTTTGCTCTATGCTTAGTCTCCTTCTTACGTTATTCATTTCTATATGCAAGGCAGACCGTGGAAACACCTTTGTTTTCATTGACTATATGATACAAGTCACTGTGATACTGCAACAATCCAGGCATCAATCTCTTCCCCTATATAATGAGGTGGTTGGGATGAGTGACATCTAAGGTCTACAATTCTTCTAAATTTCTTTCTAATAAACCAAGTTCAAGGCTTCCTTCCTCTACCTTGGCAATGGGTTTGCTGTAATTTCAGTCTTTTAGCAGCTCTGTTGGCAATGCATATACACATCGTGGATAGCATGTCACAGAGCAATAGCCTTAGAATCACCAGTCCTGGGCCAGTGGTTCTGTATGGACAGTCAGGACCACAGATTTAAAGACTATAAGGTCATCTAATCTATCTAACCCTCATTTTGCAGATGAGGAAAGAGATCCAGGAAGTTTAAGTGATTTGCTCAAGGATGGAGAATAAATGTCAAAGCAGGAATTTGAACTCAGGTTGTTCTTAGACTCCAGATGGAGAGTGCTTTCCATTGTCCCATACTTTGGGGAAATTCTTTCACTCTTTGGAGCTCCATTTCCCGATATGCAAAATGGAATGTTTGGATTAGACAGTGGAAGGGACAGTGACTCGGGAGTTAAAGTAGTGGAATTTCAATCCCATCTCTTAAATTTACCATCTGGGTGACATTGGGCAAATTATTTGCCACCAACTCATTGGGTCTTTGTTTCCTCACCTGTAAAATGAGGGCATCTTTTGTCTCTTTGGAGAACTCTTCTGATACTTCCCAAAGAAGAGTCCCCAAGCTGTTTTCATCAAGGATATCCTCACTGGAATAAGTAATAAGTCTCTAGCTCTTCTGGAGCATTGCTTTGACAGCCACACTATTGGAGGTGCATCTGCCAATGGCACATTTATTTACACAATTACTCATCACACTTAATTGTCACACCTTGGGAAAAAGGAAGTTGTTTTTATCTAGAAGGAAAGACTGACCAGGGACCCACTTTCACAAGGGGAATCTTTCATAAAGCTCTTGTTAGAATTCTCCAAGTTCGAACCCTCAGATTGTCATCTTGTGACCGGTGACAGTTCACAAGGGCAGTAGTGGATTTATTGGTGTGAGAAATGAAAGAGTTAAGTTTCCACATAAGTAGGACTCTTTCATTTCTCACAACCGCAATCTTAGCCTTAATGCCTATAGTTGGAGCTGAGGGAAAATTATTTTGGAGTGAGCCCTGTCACCATCTCTCAAGAAGCACCTCCTCCACCTGGATCAATACCATTATTAATGGCAAAAATGGGCCATCCGATCATCAGGTGGGGGAGGCATGAACATGTAGCGAGTGCTGGTCTTTCTTCCGCTAGTGAACATTGCTAGGAATGCCCCCCTCTCTTTACCTAAGCGTCAGTCATTTAAATGAAAGGTAGCTGGTCTGCTCGCAGGGACCACGGCTCGGGACCCTTTCTGCTTCTTTCTGGAAATGGCTCCAGCAGAGATCTCTGCCTGATTTCCCCCAGTCCTTCTCCTTCCTGACTGTTTCTGATAAGAGTTTAATGGACTTGGAGCAGCAATGTTTCACTGGGAAGTTCTGTCGACACATTCTTGAGCTAGGAACTCCCATCACTTCATTTTTGAATGCAGAAAATCATGCTTTAAATTGTACTTTGGATGTGATGTCCACTTTTCTGGCTTAACAAACAAACCAGAGATTGTTTTTTGCTTTCTGCTCCAGCATTCACAAAGTTTTGCCTAAACTCCTTGGAGACTTGCTGAAAGAGATTTATTTATGTGCATTCAGAGGGGCATGCCAAAATCCTGCCGCTTCGTGTTTTTCAAGATTTCTCTAAATTAAAAAAAGGAGGTGGGGGGGGAGAGAGAGAGAGAAAGAGAGAGAGAGAGAGAGAGAGAGAGAGAGGGAGGAGAGAAAATGTTGATTTTGTTTTTGCCCTTTTTCAGAGCTATCTGTTGTATGGAAGAGCAGAGTGATGACAGGGGGGTGGGGGGAGGCACTGTCCAATGCCTCCTCCCAGTTTGGATGAAATCATTGAGTGGATTGTTTTCTCTCAAAGTCACGTTTCCCCTTAATGAAGAATTATGAGATGTGCATGGAAATCTATCGACCTCAGAACTCCCTTGAAATATTTTGTATGTGGTTCCTTATCAGCCAATTTGTTTTTAAAAAATGGGTTGGCGTATGATAAACAGTAAGAAGACTTTCGGGGGAAGCAAGTTTCAGGCATCTTGTGGCAGATGTCACTAACCCTGCTGGGCAGTAAAAAAGCAGCTTTGCAGACCCCCAAACAGGGAAAAGCCCATGACTCTCCCGCCTGGGAGGAAGCTGTCACTTCCTTTGCTCCTCCTCCCTTTTTAAAATGTTTTTTTTTTTAATATAAACCTGTAATATAGCACGCAGATTTTAACAGGCTTGGTTTACTGTTTGTGATGCTATTTACACCATGCCGCAGATTAGCCTTGATTATCCCAACTGGCTTCTGGTGCTAAAAGCGTGTTTGTATAAATCATTGCCATAGCACGGAGCAGCAGCCAGCCTCTGGGTGAGATCTGCCAAAGAGAGGGTTGGCTCTCTTGGCTCCTGGGGCCGTGGTGGGTCCATGGTGGGTCCACGGCGGGTCTATGGCGGGTCTATGGCTTGGGAAGGCTTCCCAAGGGTTCTGGTCCCTAGAGGCCTTGACTAGCTGGGTGGGGCCCACTTCCCTGCCCAGGCCACAAAGAGCTAGGTCACACATTGGACAGTTCTTAGGCTCACAGACGCAGAGCAAAGGGTCTCAGTGGCCATCCAGTCCAATGGCCTCGTTTTACAGATGAGGAAACTAAGGCCTGGAGGGGGCAATAGCATGCCCAAAGTCACATAGGCAGCAAATGAGAGACTGAGAGACAGGGATATGATCAGCCTTCTAATTAAGATCCTCTATTTGCGTGGGCTCACAAATACACACTGCACCAAAATGGAGTGAGTGGAGAGATAGTAGATTTGACACTGGGAAGAGAAAAGATTCCTTTTTGCTCATTTTCTGTTCTCTCTCTTGGTACTTGTTGGACAGGGGCACTATTCCCCTCACAGCCACACTTCACAAGTCCAAAGGGGCGCCCCAAATCCTTTCCATCTGCCTTGCATGTGTCTCCCAACTTCAGGCCAGCCAATCAATCAATCAATCAATCAATCAGTCAACATTTACTAAATGCCTGCTATATACCAAGCACTAGGCTTTGTACTGAGGATACGAAAAGAGGCAAAATTCAATTTAGTGCTTATTGTGTGCCAGTCACTGTGCTAAGTGTTGGGAATACAAGAAGAGGCAAAAGACAGCGCCTGCCCTCAAGGAACTTACAGTTTAGTACTCCATCCTACTCACTGCTGCCATGATGACTTTCCTCAAGGCCAGATCCAACCATTTAACTCCCCTACTCAGTCAAGGCCATTGGCTGCCTGTTGCCTCTAGGATGAACTCTAACAGGGCCATCTCCAGTCATCCTGATCGATATCTTGCCATTGGATCTAGATGGCTCTGGAGGAGAAAGTGAGGCTGATGACCTTGCACAGCCCTCCCTCATTTAAATACAACTCACTTGTAAGTCATGGCATCACCCCCGCGATGTCATGGTCCTCTTCAAGAATGAAGGACGAACACAACCAACTCTAACCTCCCTGTTTGGCTTTTAAAGAGCTGCCAAACCTGTCCCCAGCCTGCCTTTCCAGGCCCACTGGACGGCCCTATTCCACCGCCGCTCTGGGCTCCAGCCAAATTCCCCCTCTCTGTTCCTCAGGCAGGACCTTCCCTCTCCCCCCGTCTGTGCACCAGCTGCCCCCACGCCCGGCATGCCCTCCCTCCCCACCTCGGCCTCAGAGGACCCCTCTCTTCTTTGAAGATGGAGCACCTTCTTCCTCATGGGCCTTTTGAGATCTCCTTAACTGCCCGTGCCTTCCCTCCCAAACTGCCTTGGACGTGATGAACTGCTTTGTGCATATTTGAATGTATTCACTTTACATTTGTGCTGTGTATATTTCCATACGTCCTTGTTGTCCCTCCATTAGAACGTAGGCCTGGAAGAGGCCTCACCGGCCGTGAGGTCACACCTCCTGTTTGGCAGATGAACAAGAGGAGGCTCAGGGCCCTGTCCCGGGTCACTCCTACAGCAAATGCCAGGGGTAGGATTCAAACCCGCGTCCTCTGCTGGAGTAGCAGGGCTCTTTCCCCTGTACCCGACAGGCAAAGCCAAGGAGGGAGAACAGGGTGAGAGATGAGATGTGAGAAGGCACAGAGTGAGCTTGGCCCTGATGATGCAGAACTGGGTACCGGGAGGGGGGGAACATCTCTGTGGCTCTGGGTCTGCGGATGCTTCCTGGGGAGCACAGAAAGTGGGGGGGGTCATGTATAGGAGCTTCAGAGGAGTAGAATGACGGCCGGGTTCACGACTTGGCTTCTCCCTTTCTGCTGAGCGGCCTGGCCACAGAAGGAGGAGCTGACCGGGTGGAAGGCCCTAGGTACCGGCCGCTAGTACTGGCCCTGGCACTCACACTGGCTCAGGACCCCCTCTTCAAAGGGTTCCAGCCCAGGTCCCAGAAGGTCCCAGGCGGCAGGACAGATATGGCTACTCACACCCCTTTGATAAGAAGGGAGTCGCAGCTGCGATCCTTCCAGTAAGATGGAGGACAATTAGGCCTCACCCTCTGTTCTGTTTCTGTCCCTCTCAGGCCCCGCGTATTGTTTGTCTTAACCTTTAGAATGTGAGTTCTTCAGGCAGGGTCGACATCTTTGTCTTTCTTTGAGTCCCCAGCGCTTAGCACAGCGCCTGGCACACAGCGCTCAAAACAATGCGGATCGACTTGACTTGAAATTGCCATCTGATCTGCAACCACACCCTAAGCATCCCTGAGACCTGGTGTCAGCCTTGGGAACCCAGCCAGCCCACCTGTCTTGTAAATGAATTCTCCTGTGTGTGTCCCCTCCTGTAGAGCGTAAGCTCCCTGAGGGCACAGCTGTCTTGCTTTTCCATTTGTGTCCCCAGCACTTAGCACAGAGCTTGGCACATGGTAATAAATGAAGGCTTTCCCACTTCACGCCCACTCCGTTCACGCTCAATGGAAATCAGCAACTCCCATGCCTAGCCAATCTTGGGGAGTGGTCCTGATTGTTCCTTCATTATATTACTAAAAGGGGTCACATGACGGAGAGCCAATGTTGGCCCCATGGCCTACTGACCCTTCTGAAACAAGCAAAAGCGGGTCTTTGCCAGAAAATGGCAGATCCATTATTCATGAACCACACATTACCCAGAAACCTCGAGCCTCCTCGCATTCACGATCGCAATTCCACGTTTTATGGGCAATCACCTTCTAACACCGCGGGGCTCTCTGACATGAAAACATGTGCCCTCTGATTCCTGCTTGTAAGGAGCATATAGTCTAGCTCCGAAGATGCTCGTTATGCACAGGAAGTCATAAAGAGAAAATTGGGTACGTTGGCTGAATTCGTTCAACAGGTGCCTCGGGCGTCCAGCCGCGCGCCGCTCGAGCGGCTCGAATTCCGAGGAAGTTTCCCCTTTGATTTACCGTCAGATCAGTCCCCAACTGGTTTTCTTGGTCCAGCTTCTGCCTTTTGATCCAGCCTCCACACAGCTGCCCAATGAGCATTCCCAAAGCCCGAGTCTGCGCGCGTTATTCCTGTGCTCGGGAAGCTGCTGAGGCTCCCTATTATTTCCAGGATCGACTACAAACCTTTCTTTGATATTTAAAGCCCCACAAAAGAGGCTCCAGCCTCCTCCCTAGACTGTTAGACATTGCTGTCCTTCGCACGCTTGACACAATCCCTCCGATGAGCTCTGCCCTCGGGCCCCTGTCCCTGGACCCTCGTCTCCCTTCAGTCAAACCCTCTGTCCTCTAAGACACGTAGCTCTTCTGGGCGTAGGACACGAGGCCCCAGATCTCCAAGCCAGAGTGGAATCTGCTCCCATCCGCAGAGGCGGTGAGCTCTCCGAGTGCCAGGATTTCACGACTGGGGCCTTCCCGCTTTCTAGTCTGATCAAGCTACGCGGCCTCCTCACACCTGACCCTGCACCTCCCACCTCCTCGCCTTTGCCTCAGCTGTCCCCGGGCCTGGAATGCTTTCCCTCCTCCCTTCACAAGACACAGCCCACCTCCCTCCTTGTGCAGGAAGCCTTTCTCTGGGCCCTTGGAGGCTTGAGATGAGCTTCTGCTTACTCTTTCCGGAGGCGTTTCTGGAGGGCAGGGACGGCTTCTGCTTTTTATTTGTAGCCCCGACATTTAGCACAGTGCCAGGGCACGTAGTAGGGGCTTCATAAGCGCTTGTTGATAGAATGAGTGTCCTCAGTGATCATGTTGTCCACACCCTCCTCAAAGGAAGTCCCTGCTCCAGCAAGCGGTTGTCCAGTCACGGGAAAGGCCTTGGATGACAGCCCAATCTTTTCCCAATACACACACACACACACCCACACACACACACCATACACCACACACATACCACACTCACACCCACCACACCACACCACCCACACCACCCACACACCATCTGCAC
>NW_020954623.1:1422377-1422664 GCF_900497805.2 Vombatus ursinus | reverse complement strand
ACCACACACACATACACACCACACACACCATGCATACCCACATACATACCACACTCACATACACACCAAGCACACATACCATACACACATCACACATCCCCACATACACACCACAAACACATACACATCACACACCACACATACACACAGGAACATCACACACACAAACACCACACACAGTCACACCACCCCCACCCCCACACCCACCACACAAACCACACACACACTAGACACACACACACTCCGTACCACACACATACCACACCACATACCATACACACATACAC
>NW_020954623.1:1414147-1421977 GCF_900497805.2 Vombatus ursinus | reverse complement strand
GTGAACTGTCCAGGGGTCCCTTCACCCTTCATTCAGAGGTGGACCAGCTGAAGTCCGTGGTTTGCTTTATCCAGGATGTGGAGGCATTTTATTATCTCTCCACTAATGCACTCTAGACAATGGAATAAGAAGAGAGGAGTCATTGGAATGTGAAGTCAAATAATTTACGCTTTCAATTGGTATTAAACAAAAGGCTTAATTTGACTTAAGAACTAACAATAGTAATTCATTTCTCATTTCCAGTGAGGTAAGCTTTTTTCCTTTTTCTTAAAAGCACCCACTTTTCCCATTTTTTCTTTGAGCACATTGACTATTTTAACAGGCTTATCTGGGAATCCTTTGTCTCTCTGGTCAACACTGCTACAGGAAGTATTGATGAAAGTTAAAACTAGAAATAATTACCAATATCCTAATTAGTTAGTAGCTATTGACCGTCTCCAGACACTCTCACCGGCCGAGAATGCGACTTCCTGGTAGGGTTTTCCAGGCAGCCAGACAAAAAGAACTCACCTCAGTGATGTCCACATTCTGGGCTGGTGACCTGGTGGGAGAGAGTCCTGAGAACCACGCTAGCCTCGGTCAGTGCGTGTCAGGGTGGGGCCTGCTGGAGAAGAAGGCAGAGAGGAAACGCTCTGGGAGTGTAGATCCATCACTCACAGCAGTGGCCCCTGCTCGTGCATCTCCATCACGAGCCTCTCTGAGATTTATAATTCAGCCATAAAAGCCCATTTCACTCGGCATATAAAGCTTCGCCCTGAAATATTATTTTATTGACACCTTTTATTTTAGGTAGGTCCTTTTCATGGTGTTTAAATGTCCAGCAGCCTCCCTTCTTGGGCTCAGGAGAAGTTTGCTGGTTTGAGGGACGACTTACTGACTCAGAAACTGAGCCTGGCCCCAGGCAAAGATCTCCCTTCCCTGCCCTCACCTGTCCCTTGCCCTTCAGTGAACTCTTCCTTTCCTCCTACTCTATGGTGCCTCCCTGAACAATCACATTGTAGAATCTTATCTTCAGACTTCAATCTGGAAGATACCTTATGGAAAATCTAATTCAGGTCCTTTATTTTATGGATGAGGAAACTGAGGCACAGAAGGGATTTGGCTGAGATAACAGAACTGGGGACAGCAGAGGCCAAGACTAGAACTTGGGTCCCTGGAATTCAGTTAAGTTCAAATCAATTCAATAAGCTTTTATCGAGCACTTTGTGGGTCCTGCACCCGCCTGGTATGAGGCCTTGAAGATACAAGGCGAATGACCGTCCAGTTCTGTCGTGGTGACTAGCTGGGCACCACTTGGCCGGGGTCACAGGGGCTGGGGGCTTGGGCCCCCACCTGCCTTGAGGTTGCCTGTCTTCTCCTTTAGGCTGCTCCGTGTTCAGATCCATTGGCTTCTCACCCCAAGCTGGCCACAATCCTATTCTTTGGCTCTGGTCTCCATATGTCTGCCTCTCCTTCTAGGAGGGAGGTAAAGGGGGTGCCGGCTAGGAAACAAATCATGCACACAAGGGCAGTTTGCTCCCACACAGAAAAGGGAAGGCTGCACATTAAGGGTGCAGAAGGCTCAGGCCAGAATCCTTGTGGCACAATCAGTCCATAGGCTGATCTTCAAGCCTTGCTTTGCAAGGCTGCTCGCTGGTGGCTTCACTGAGCATGGACCCCTCAAGCCCCATGGGGGTTATGTTTCTGCGCCCCTCTCCAGTGCTCATGATTTTCTTATCACAAGCCTGGTCCTGCCAGTGATTCTGTTGTTGCCGGCACCCAAAAGCTGCCCAAGGCCATTGGAGGGTCGTGAGGTTGATGCTGGAGGAAAGGGAACATACCAGGAGAGGCCTCTGAGTGGGTCTGGCTGCTTCTCCGCTTTGGGCTACAAGGCCCATGGAGGGCACCAGCCATCAGGCCAGGATAGAGGAGGGCGCTTCCTTCCTCCATCCTTGACTGGAGATCAATCTTATCTTCCCAATAGCTGCCTCCAGCAGGCCCAGTGGCTGGAAGCCCCCTTCTTTTCCACACTGCTGTGTCATCCTGTGTCACCTGCTTCATGTCTCAGTAGCCAATCAGAGCTACTCATTTGAGATGTGAGTTATATTGTTTGGAAGCAGCATCAAAAGGGACGAGAGGTATCCATGCCCTGGGCAGAAATGCCTAAAGAGGGGTGCCCTCAGGAGGCACAGCCATTCAGGGCTGGAGTCCTTCCCTGAGGTGATTCTCTGCTCTCTAGACCCCTTCCCCATCACTCCTAATCAGCTGCCCTGCCCCCTCCCTGATCCACCTTGAAACTCGAAACATTCACAGCTATTTACACCTAGAAAGATGAATTTCCATGTATGAGACTTTAAAAACAGTTAATCATTTACCCAGTCCTCTTCCATTCTCTGTTCATTCATCTCCATATTTCTGTCCAGGGTTTTGTTTTCCATAGAGGTCATCAGTGCATATGCTTTTCTTCTGTTTCGTTTTTTTTCCCTTTTGCATTACTTCATTTATATATGAGTTGCATGACTTGCTGTTGTTTGAGTCAAGGAGGGCCAGCTTTAAATCCTGGCTCAAACACTTACCAACTGTCTAGTCCCCGTCAATGGACCCCGACTTTCTCCGGATCTCATAAGGTGTTTGTGAGTACCAAATGAGGTCATTTCAAGTCTTAATGTTTTGTAAAAACCCAATTTTAATTATTTTGTTGTTGTTCAGCTGTTTTAGTTGTGCCTGACACTTTGTGACCCCATCTGGGGGTTTTCTTTGTGATTAAAAAAATTGAATTTATATACACATATATATACACACACATATTTGTATATGCATCTTTTTTACTTTATGATCGCACAATTACACAATGATTATTGAATAGGTTCATTTTTGGGACGCTTGAGTGCTGTCAGGTTGCCCTCCAAAAAGATTCTATAAATTTTCAATTTCACCAGCTATGTATGAGTGTATGAAACTTGAGAGGGCTTACTTTAGGAAAACCAGAAGGAAGTGCTATTTCACAGTAAAGCTAATATGGCTTATGAAACACGTTTCCATAATAATAATAATAATAATAGTAATAATAATAGTAATAATAATAATAAATAATAATAATAATAGCATTTACAGGAATGAAACATAAATAGCTCAGAAAAGGTTGGGGCAAATATGTGAATGAAAGAATCATAAATGACCAGTAAGAGAAGACAGGATCTAATTGGTCTTTAAGGTTAATAAGGCATGGTGCATGTGGACAATGCCTTCCTGGGGTATTTCCTTTGGATTTTCCATTGGCTACAGAATCCTGGGACAGATGCCCAGGAGTCCGCTGCAGGCAGATCCCTAAGCTTGGACCCTGGTGTCTGTTTTTAGATTCCAGATCATCATATCATTTTCAACATCGCAATGATGCACAGCACTACCACTGCCTAAAGCACCATATAAAGTGCCTGGATGGGAAGGAGAAAGTCTGCTCTCAGGCTGCTGGCCCACCTCTGGGCTAGTTTAGGTACAGAAGACCCGTTCGGGACTTGAGAATCACCCAGCTGATTTCTCCAAACCCCTCCTGGATGTTCAATGTGCTGATGCCATAACAAATGATTGCTTGCTGAGTCATCCAGGGACTGTAAGCAGCCAGCATCCCAGTTCAGAGATCTCTGAGGAGAAGAGGTACTTCATAACTCAGGAAGGAGCGTGGTGTTTCCTCTCTCTGAAGCCACCACCCTTGGGCCAGTCTGCTAGGGGACGGGAGGGAGAATGAATTTGTAATCACTTATGCTTCTGAACAGATGCTTTGCAGCTCTTTGAATGGGTCAGGTTAGGTCCTTGGCCTCGGGCACCCAGCCAAGTGACACTTGGGGAGACTTTGTCTTCCTTCCAATCATGTTCCCAGCAGGTGTTTCAGTGGAGATGTCAGATCCTTCTCCTGTGTCCTCTGGAAAGGGTGGTTTCTGAAGAGCAGCCTCCATGTTTGATCTAGATTGACTGGTACACATGGGAGAGATTTCAGCACCTGTGGTTCTTAAAAAAAAGCTTTGGGGCTCCCAAGGAAGACACTGCATGACTATTAGCTGGTTTTCCTCTTAAATTTCATTACTATTCCAATAAACTTCTCCTCTGATGCTTTCTTGTGCTATAGAGGTGGCAGTTGGTTCTGGAGGGCCATTCCCAGTGACACATAAGTTCTGTCAGGTCCGAGCCGGGTGGCAAGACTTTGTGGTCTGTGTGTCTGCTGGCCAGTCTGGCTAAGATTGGATGGCCTCTTCACCAGGTGGACCACAAGGTGATGATGCTTTTTAAATTTTCGTCTCTAATGTCATCTTCTGAGGCAAGGAGGGTTTGGGATCTGTCATGATGGAGACCAGGTCCACGCTAATGAGAGAACCAGTCCATGAAATCTAGAGTATTTCCTAAAGAAAGCTGAGATCTACAAGCCACATTGACCAGAATAAGATGATAAGTTATGGATAACATTTTCTCCAGTAGGCCCTGGCTCTCACCATCCATCTGCAGGCCACTAGCAGAATTGCCCACACTCCTCCCTTTCGATTGGACTTCTTGGGGCCTGGCGAGATTACCTGGCTCTTCTTACTGCCATTTTTCAGCAGTTCACCCCATTTGTTCTTGAGCAATCTGGACATCAGTCCATGTTTGCAAAGAAAATATTCCAAGGCAAAATCTCCTGAGATCTCTCCAGTGCATGACCATGTCATGATAAAATAGGGAATTGGCCATTAAGGATTCATGCATTTCTCTTTTTGGCACCTGGGTAATTTCTTGCAATACCACTTTCCACATTGGTAATGGGGGGTGGGGCGCACAGGGTAGTTCAGCAGAGTGAGGGCTTTGCTCTAAGCTTCTTGACCACCCGATAAAGTTCCCCACAATAAGAGGAAACAATGCCTCCTCCTCCTTATACTGCTGGGCAGGGAGTCCCTTTAAGAGAGGGGCACTAAATGGTTCTTAATCCCAGGATGCCCTGATTGTGCTAATGTGAGCGAGGCAACATTCCCTCCCGTTATAAAATCATTGCAAATATGAGCAGAATAAAAAATGGGCCCCAGGATCTTGTTACAAATTCTGCTTATTCCGCCAGGGTTTGGGGGAAAGCAAATAGGCGGTGATTCTGTTTGGGACTTGTTTCTGAAAGATTCCTTTTTATGCAGGTGAGTCAAGAAGTTAAAGGAGGAAACCATTTAAATACAGCCTATTCAGGGCATTTTTCTGCGTTTGGGCTTAACTGCTTCTGAACATCATAAAAACAACACCAACCTGCAGGACCTCCTGCAGAGGCGGCGGGGGAGGTGCTCTCAGAAATAAATGCTGTAAAATGTTATCTTGGGCCCGCTTATAAAATGCCACTTTGATTTTGGGGCTGCAGGGCAGAAATTACAATAAATTGTGCACTGTCCACTGGTGATTACTTCCATCTGGTGATGTGGATGGGCGCCGCTGCACAGCATTCCGAAGCCAGGAGGCGGGAATGTGGGGAAAGGGGGAGAGCGATGCCTGACTTTCTTGGGGTCCCTTGCAGAGACCAGCCTTGCCACAATTATTGGTTTTCTGAAATATGTCCCTATGCATTATTCTGATCAGATTGCCTGCACTGCACAAGTCTCTGGTGGCCAACAGGACAAGGGCACAGAATAAATCTCGCTCTGAAATTTAATCTCCATGTCGCTTGCTTGGTAAGAAGAACATCTACAGACCTCGGGGAAGAAGGTCTATATTTTCCCCAACCGCGCTAGATTTGTGTTTCTTAATTATTGATAACGGAAATCCTTAAACAAGCAAAGGTTGATGTTGCTGACGTTTCGACAAGGATTGGGGTGTTGACAGGTGGCTAAATATTCTCTCCTTGGCTCTGTTTGATGAAACTTTAATTTCTTCAGTAAAAATGCAGCTGGAGAGTGGTTTGGAGAGGTGTGAACCTTTAACCTTGGATGGATTCCCAGAAAAATTCACAGAGGGATCTCCCTCCTCAATGAGTGGGGGTCTAGCTGTGCAGGCTTGTCTCATAATTTTGCATCCTACTCCCACCAGGCTTCTGGGGGCACTAACACTGGGAGGGAAGACCTTGCTTGTTAGGGCAATGTTTCTCTCAAATCATGACTGGCGCCTAGAGCAGGAAAATGCAAAGAAACTGGATAGAAAGGTGACCTCAGGCTCTTGTTCCTTGAACTGTGGAAACATAGCAGAGTCACTTTAAAAAAATAGAGAAGGAAGCTCTTGTGGTATCTTGTGGAAATGTGCCCCAGCCTATAGTCCTTGAGCAGGCTGGTATTCCAAGTAGACACCAACAAGCCAACCTCATAAATCTGGGAAGAAATGGCCAAAAGATGTCAGCCTTTTTGTCTCCCCATCACCTCCTGCTCACTTGCCCTCAGTCTGGCTTTTCAGTTGTGAATGATTCTTAATTAACATCAAATAGTTTGGTGATCCTCCCTCCCCCTCCCAACTCCCCTTTCTTCCTAGAAACCACTTTAGGTAACCAGAACTTCAGAGCTATATGTAAGCCTCTGAGAACTGACCCTTATCCTTGGAAAGTCTCACGGAAAGGCTTGGATGGTTTACCTTTACTGGTGTCTTGTGAGAGGCGCATCTTCCTTCATGCTTGATAAGTGGCCCTCCCTCCACTGATATTTTCCATCACTTCAACAGCCACTGCCACCCTCCACAGTAACTGGTGCCTGCGTGTCAGATGGGGCTCCTGATGGTACCTGAGGGGAAGGACTCGATGGGGAGGGCAAACTCCAGTAGAAGCAGGGACCACTAATCCAGACCTAATAACACATGTGCTGGCCAGTTAGTGACTAAATGTTCTAAAATGTAGTATTATCTATGTTTTATTGTAGTTTTATTTATTTAAAAAGAATATTTCCCCATTTTACTTTAATCTAGTTGGGGGGCACTAGGAAGTGTTGCAGGCAGTGGGGACTGAATGATGGCCAGCTTTTCATAGTCTGGTTATCTCACTTGAAGAGGTGTATTATTGGGGGAGGAGGAGGAAGGGAGTAGGGGAATGAGGTCACTGGCTGAAGTGACTTTTATGGCATCTGCTCCAGAGCATCAGAACTGGATCCAAGAACTTCTAGAGGAAAAGCATTCCTCTGGTCTTAGATCCTCTGATGTTGATGGACCTGGGATCCACGGAAGCGAAGATAAGTAGAATGTAGTACTGATGATGGGTTCTTGTCACTCCTCAGGGGTGGGCACATTGTTCTGAAGGCATCCTGAATAATTGGCTTTAACACCCTGTGCCCGTGCAAAGTGAAGAGAGCATACCAAGGCTAAGAGCATAGGTGATGAGCATCTCTGCCCCTTATGGACTATGTCACCTTGGCTAAGTCACTTACCCCCTGTACAAGGTTGGACTCCATGGCCTCTCCAGTTTCTTTCTGCTCAAATCTGTGATCCTGTGATTATTCAGCTCCTCCAAGATTAATAGACTCTCCACTCTAGCATTTAGAATAGTTTCCCTTTTTTGCCCCCTGTTCACACTGCATCAGTCTCCTTCCTTCAGTGTGTGCTGAGACTGTTGATGGCACCCAGCAAAGACTGAAGACTGGCCGTGACTCCCTAACACCAGAGTGCCTTGTTGGAGCCGCCATGACTCTACAACTCTAGAGGGCCCTGTTGGAGCCATCATGAATCCATAACACCAGAGGGCCCTGTTGGAGCCACCATGACTCCATAACTCCAGAGGGCCCTGTTGGAGCCGTCATGAATCCATAACACCAGAGTGCCTTGTTGGAGCCGCCATGACTCTATAACTCCAGAGGGCCCTGTTGGAGCCGTCATGACTCCATAACTCCAGCGGGCCCTGTTGGAGCCACCATGACTCCCTAACACCTGAGTGCCTTGTTG
>NW_020954623.1:1364615-1414137 GCF_900497805.2 Vombatus ursinus | reverse complement strand
GTTGGAGCCACCATGACTCCCTAACACCTGAGTGCCTTGTTGGAGCCGATTCTGTCAGTACTTGTGTGGGTGACATTCTTCTTCATTCACTCCCAGTTGGAATAAAGGTCCCCCATGTTGTCCACAATCTTTTTCACCCCTGCTGCATCAGAGGAGCCCGGAAAGCCTCGGTGAAAGAGACTAGCCTAGCAGGGCTTCCAACGGCCATTAAAGCCAGCTGGGTGCCACAAGCTATGGCGAAGTTGGAGAATACAAAGAAACATGGAAAGTATGCCATAACAACAGTGACCACTTATACAGGCCCACAGGGATCACAAAGCACTTTATATCTCTCATGTCATGTGATCTTCTCAACAACCCTTTGAGGCTGATGCTGTTATTTCCCCCATTTTAAAGATGAAGAAACCGAGTCTGGGAAGGTTTAAGTGGCTTGCCTAGCATCACAAGGCTACCGAGTGTCTGAGGCAGAATTTGCACTCAAGTCTTCCTGACCCTTTGCCCAGGGCTCTCTCCACTGTATCCCTTTCACTGCCATGCTGATTCAATTCCGTTTGGCTCAATAATTCATGATTCCAGGTGCTATGTATTTTATAAAGGCAAAACCAAAGGTGGTCCCCCTTAAGGATCTCATAGTCTATTGGGGGAAGGGTATGCATCAAGAAATAGGATAACTATGGGGGTCTGAACCTGGGATTTAATTGGTATATGGAGCCTTTTGGTGAGGAAACTCCCTAGACCAATGCAGGTTGTTGACATTTTCTATACAATTTAGTCTTTGAGCATTGCCTAAGGCAGCGAGAGGTAAGTGACTGAAGCGGGGCTGGGGTGGGTCAGAGGCAGGATTTGAACTCCTGGCTTTAAGGTCCACTCTCTATCTATTAGGCCACGTTGCCTCAGTGAAGAAAGAGGATTTTAAATCAGTGTGGTGCCCACTGTCTTCTGACTTTGAGACAAACACCCTCCCTACCCCACCTGCATTCACTGAGGGGCCAAATCCTGGCCATTTGGCCTTTCCCACATCTCTTCTGTCTACCCCTTCTCTCCACTTAAGCAGCCAGCACGCTCAGTCTATCTGCTGACCCTGGTTTTCCTGATTAAGCACCAAATATGTGCAAGTGCTGTGCAGAGCCCTGAGGACAGGGAAGATGGCACACAAAAGGGAGAATATGGCCAGTGGCACGCCATGATTGAGAAAGTCCTGCCGAGAGAAGTCAGCAGCAGCCTGGAGGGGAAGGAAAATGGGGTTCTTAGGCATCATCTTGTCTGACTCCATTTTGCTGATGACAAAATCGAGGCCCAGAGAGAAGTTTCCGACTTTGCCTCCTTTAATAAGTCACAGTTGGGACTCAGACCTAGATCCCTTTATTGTAAATCCAGAGTCCTGGGTGACAGGGTTACAAGGCAAACAAACCAACCCAAAGGCCCTACCATGGCTCCTGGGAGGGGAAGGAGAGGGGCTTAGGGTGGAAGGGCCCTGTATCTTCCAGGACATTCAGACTAGAGGCTTTGAGCTGTCTGGCAGGAGTAGGGGCACTGGCAGGATCTGTTGTATAGCTGGAGTCATGGATAGGGGAGGACAAAAACAGGGGCGTCTGAAGATCAGCTGTTTGCCTGTGCCATGGTTTTGCCAAGAGTTGGCCCTATGGAGGTGGTGAAAATTCTCTGGCCAACCCTGAAGGCGGCTGGGATGGGTCTGGGAGCCTGGTGCTTGGGCCCTGATGCCAGTTTCCTGGGTAGTGCTGGGTAAACACCATCGCCCCTTTAGAGCTCTTACTCCCAACAGCAGCAGGGTGCTCGAGCTTGGAATAGAGACTTGCTCCCTGGGTTTGCTGTGGACCTAGAGCAAGTCTGGTGAAATGCTGGTAAAAGGAAGCAGGAAATTCTCAGTGAAGGGCTGACTCACCGAGCCTCCACATTGCAAATGGCCTTGGTTTATAAATGATGAAGGCAGGCGTATGCTGTGGCCCGAAGAAGGCTTTGTTTTGTTGTGCTTCTCTTGACTAGGCCAGAGAACCTGCAGAGAGCTCACCTCTGGTGCAGAGAACCTGGGGCTGCCGTACAGGCATGCTCATTAAAACGGTTAGTTAGCAGGAGAATCCTGGGAACGTTCTCACCAGCACCTTGGATAGGGCAACGCCGAGACCAGCCCCTGGAATCCATGGGAAGTCCTTTGTCAGTTTCAGGAAGTCCAGGCATCTGTTGGCCATGGGCTTCTTAGACATTAGACTGACCGCTTTTTACCTCTTTACAAGTTAATATTTTGCTGTTCTCGGAAACGTTTGCCACTCCGAAAGCTGACAGGCGAGAGAAACACGCTTCCTAGCGAGTCTCAGTCTGCTGGAGCCTTGTTTGCCCTGCAGTGTTTGGCGTTTCTTTGGCTGCCAAGATTTATCCCCACAATGCTCAGAACTAACTGTATCACTAGGGTGGAAGAAAGGAGAGCTGTAGCCCAATCTGGGGGGGGGGGTGCTTGAGTCAGTGGAGGGAGGGAGGGATAGCTTCCTCCAGGGCTACATGGTGCAAAGGGTGGGGGCAGAAAAGACACCTGTTTCCTGCTCCCCATCCCAAGTTCCTTGTTGGAGGCAGCCAGCCCAGTGACCTCTTCTCAGTGATAGCGGCTTCTTGTCCTGCATGCCTGGGTCCAGATGGTCTCCACAGCCCCCTTCCCATGCTCTGATTCTGCGATTTGGTGGATGAGATAGGATTAACATATAGTAGACAATTATTGAATAATCAAAGAAAGAATCTGGAATCACTTTGGGGGACAGGCTTGGTGATTCCTAGAAGACTCCTTTGAAAACTGCCTGTATAATACTCAGTGGGGCTCATTCCTGAGCTCATCTTTAGCTATCCACTCCCATAATGGTATGATCTTGGATCAATAGATCAGACAAGCTGGAAATATGGGTGTGTTCCCTCCTGCCCCCCCACCCCCAACTATTCAGCCTCAACCAAATTGCATTATTCTTACCTCCCATAATAGGCCATGTGCTCCTCCAGCTCTGCGCCTTTCCTTGGGCCGCCTGTGACACTCTCCCTATCTCCTTTTCCTATTAATCCTGCCCACCCTTTAAACCCAATACCAATGGAACCTTTCCATGAAATGTTCACTGACTCTTCAGGACACAGGATGGTAGATTCAGAGCTAGAAGGGACCTGTTCTACTGTCTAACCCTCTTGTTTTACAGGCTGAGGCCCAGGTAGGCTGGGACTTGCCCTCGGACACACGGGTAACGATCAGTGTCTAAGGAAGGATGTGAGGCTCTGTCCGCCACATGCCCTGTCCTAAGACTCTGCCTCACCCTAGATTTGGTGCAACACCTTCTTTTGTAGACTTGCTGTGTTAAATTGTGTCATTTATTTTCAGCATTTTTGTCTCTTCTCACGTCTCGTCTATGAGCTCCTCGAGGCGAGGGACTGCATCTTACCTAAACTTTGTATCTCCCCGATTGTTGAGCAGTAGGCTGTATCCATAGCAACTGCCTAAAAAATGATTGTTGAATGAGTAGTTCAGCATTGATGGAGAGGTCCATCTGCATGGGAGAGCCCCTTGCCATAGGACCCCCAGCAACTTGAGAATGACAGAATCCGATCATTGTTTTTAGAGTTGGAAGGGACCTTAATGGCTATCTAATCTGCTTCATAACAAAAAGGAATGTTTACCATAACAGCAAATCCGTTAAGTGGTTCAGAATCCTCAGCCTGAAGAACTCCAGTGGGGGTGTAGGGTGGGGGGGCATTCCTTCTGAGCTGGGGAGCTAACCCAGTCCACTTGGGAACAGCTCTAAATGGCAGAAGCCCACATGGGACTCATTGTACCTTTCCCCTCATTGCTTCTGGTTCTGCTCTTAGGGACCAGGCACAACAAGGTTAGTTCTTCCTGCACAGTCTAGCCCTTCGTGTCCTTGAAGACAGCTCTCCTAGAACCCAGAATATTCTCTTCTCCAGGCTAAATATCCTCATTTCCTTTGCTGATCCTCCTGTTATATGACCCTTCTTTATCACGTTGGCTTCCTCTGGATGCTCTCCAATTTATCAATATTCTTCCAACTCTAGGGTGCCCAAACTGAACAGAGAGCTCCACTGCAGGCAGGAGAGGGTGGGAAAGATTGGTTATAGGGAAAAATGCCCCATTAGCTCACCCTTGACCTGATTGGAAATTTTAGAGTCTATGGAGTGTCCTGAAACCAGATATGAATAGCCAGGAGGGAAGAAACATAGATTTAGAACCTTAGAAATAAGCCCAGGCGCTGGGCAGTGGCTTTTATTTTATTTTTCAAACTAAATTAGACACAAGGTCCATCAATCCCCATTTGAATCCCCAAGTTCTTGGGACAATGATATGTGTTACAAAAGCCATTATCATAACTCAGCATGACTGGTTGCCTCTGCTCGGGGAGGTATTGGGGATAAAGGGCACGGGCGCTGGCACATCTTTTCCAGTAAGTTAGAGTGGAGGCTCCATTGGTCCTGGGGATAGAAATGCTCATGGTCCCCAGGTAGGAGATTTGGATTTCTTTTGTTACTGTCTCCATCAATTTCAGAGAATAAAGCAACTCTGATCCCCAGTGGTGCTAGTCCCTTCTCTGTGGGAGTACAAAACCAAAGTTTCTAGCTGAGATTGTGGATATAGTATATGGATTTATTTATAAAAATTCTGGAGTTTAGGGGAGAGAGGAGAAGGGAGGGAAAGGAGGAGACAGAGAGACAGAGACAGAGAGAGCACATTTCTTTATTTCAGGTGGCAGAGTAAAAAATAATGACTTCTTTTCCCAGTCACTGTCAGGCTTAGTGTTGCATAGGGTGATTTCACACACATACACACACACACATCCATGAATATACACATCATCACACACATATGCACACATACATAAACACACAAAATCATGGAATCTCAAGATCTCCCAATTGGAAGGCATCCCAAAGGCATTTAGACTAACCCTATTAGAATGCCCTCCCTGGCTACACAGAAATAGCATCGCAGGGGTTGGGGTGTGGAGCTAATTGACCAAACTTGCCATCAGGAAGACCTGGGTTGAAGTCTAGCATTTGGGAGATTATAGGCAAGTCAAAACTTCCTTGAACCTGTTTTCATTTTAGAAATGAGAACATTCGGGCCTTCAGTGCCCAAATCCCCAGGTTGTATGAGATGATGCGTATAAAGAGTCTGCCTAACCTTGGTTCTAGAATAGGACCAAAACGACGTCCCTATGCTAGAGTTAAGTTATGGTGAATCCCACTGTGCCTGATCAGACAATACGAACTGGAGCGTTCTACCACAGGTCGAGCACGTGCGAACCTTTGAGGTGGATTCTCTAAATTTGTGCACCTCGTGCTTCTTTTGAGCTACAGCAATTCCGCTTTGCTCAGTAGAGCACAGCACCTTAACGTTCTATGCAAGTATCAGCTGGGATCAGTATCTTCAAGGAATGGTCATCCCCCCCGGGAGGGGGAAGCACTGCCTCCAGAGGCAGCCCACTCCTGCCCCACGTAAGGACCACTCCCAGACTGGGGCATTAGGGGAGTGCTGGGCCCTGAGATCCAAAGAGCCCGCCTGCCTTTAGGTTCTGAGGGTATTGCAGTATGTCCACAGCTGAGTGAGTACAGGCCCAACAACAGAAGAGTGAGAGGAGTGGTGACAGCTGGAGGCTGGGGTGGGAAGAGGGAAGGTGGAGGAGAGAGAGCAGCACCTTTACTCCAAGGTGATGATTACAAAATCAACTTCTAGTCACATTATATAAAGACTAGAGGAATAAACATGTTCTCTCTTTCTTCAAGAATAACTCATTTCAATCTTAACATTTTTTATTCAGATAGTCAAAGAACTGACATCTCAGGCTCTCACTGCACCCCAGGGGGAAATCTATAGATCTTGACAATGAGATCATCCTTTGGTTTTCTTCTAAGAATTTCATCTAAAATATTAGGGAACAAGATCCCTTAGTGGCCTAAGTACTAGGCATAGGGGATCCTGAGGTCATTCACTAACCCTCTCAATATTATGCCCTGTGAGATCTCCCAGCTTATTTGACCTCTCTGTTCTTCAGCTTTCCCATCAATAAAATCGGGAGGATGATAGAAGTGGACAGATTTTGATGGTTAAAACAAGCATCATCTAAAGGATAAGCTTTGTTCTAAAGAAGAGGTATGAGAACCACCCCCCTTCTTTGCAGAGGTGGGGGTCCCCAGATGTGAAACTGCGTATGTTGCCAAGGTTAGTTTATTTGTTTTAAATGTGATGAATGGCTTTGCTGATTTTTTCCCTTCTTTTTTAAGAAAAAAAAAATTCCTTGTTATAAGAGAGGGCTCTCTGGGATGGAGTAGGGAAAACAATGCAAGGGAAAACAAATCTAAAATACACTGACGAAATTTATTTTAAAAATGCCCACTTTCTGAAAACTTTTTGCAAATAAAAGTTTTAACACCAAACTAACTCCCTTGCTCTTACATAAGAAATGTCAGTACTTTGCTTTCTATAGAGGAAACGCCTTGAAGCCTACCTAACCGGGTCATAAAAGCAGGGGAAAGTTGAGACTCTGGGCCCATTGTTAGAAGACACGAATGCAGGCCTTAAAAGGTGACTACGGGCCAGTTGTTTACCTCTCTCTGCTTTGGCTTCCCTCTTTGGTTAGTGGGAGTGGCTTTCCTTCCTGTCCTTGTCCACTAACAGTGGCCTTTATTTTCATCATGGGGGATAGAATCAACACGAACCCCGACTGAGGGAAACTCTTGGACCCCTTGAAAGCTGGAGGTCAAAAGCTGTTCCCTGAGTAAACAATAATAAAAATAGTAAGAGGGAGCATTTTCTCCTGAGCTGGCATTTAATGTACCTTTAACATTTACAAAGCACATTGTGAAGGGCTGGGATCTAAAGTTAGGAGGAACCTCAGAGCACATCTAGTCTAATCATATTACTTTACAGATGAGTAAACTGAGGCCGGGGAAGAGAAGCGATTTTTCTGAAAGCACCTAGGTAGCGTAGGCATCACAGTCGGGCACCATTTGAACTCGTGTCCTCTTACTTCAGAGCCAGGGGTCTTTGCACCATATCTCTTCCCTGGACCGTTGTAACAGCCTCCGAACTGGTCTCTCTGCCTCACGGCTTCTTCCACTTCCATTTGTCTTTTGAACAGCAGACAGAGATTTTGTTCCATTCAAAGTCTGATTCTATCCCCCCTCTCCCCTGTCGTCTCCATTGGCTCTCTATTACTTGTCTTCTGAAATAGAAACTTCTCTGCTTGGCACTCAAAGAGCTTCGCAATCAGCATATGCACACAAACACACACACACTCATGTTTATATGCACATACATGTATATGCATGTGCACATGCATACACACAGCCGCACACATGCATGTGCATATGCACATGTGCACTGCACGGACACACATGTACGCGCACGCACTTATACACATGTATGTGTATATATATACATGTTTGTATATGCATACACACATACACGTGTGTATATATGTGTATGCTTGTATGTGTGTCTGCATATCTGACTGTTATTCTCCATTGCAGTATAAGATCCCTGAAGGCAGGGAGCTTTTCATCTTCATCTTTGAATCTCCAGTGTGCCCAGCATACAGTAGGTGCTGGTTTATTAATTGCTAGCTTATGTTACTGCCTCCCACATGATTTCATTCGATCCTCGCGTCAACCCTGAGAAGCCAGGGGGATTCTTATCTCCGTTTGCAGGTGTGTAAATTAAGGCTCAGAGAGATCGACGTTCATCCTGGATTCTCTAGGCAGCATGTGTGATCAAGGATTCGAACCCAGGACTTGTGGTTCCCAGTCTGCTGCAGCTCACCGACTTCAGAGGGGCCTGTGTTCTGAGTGGTTTACATATCCCCTGATGCTCACTGAGTGTGTTTGAGAGGGAGGCCATCCTCACTGAGTGAAGCTTTCTTTTCCCCGTGGCCCAGGACTGGGGCCTACATGGATGGACTTTTCCCCAGGCCTTTGCTCCAGGCAGAAGCACAGAGGAGGTCAGCGTCTCTGGAGTCTGTACAGAAGTGCCCTCACGGTGTCCAGATGGGGGTCCGCCCCACTGGCCTTGAGCTTCCCTCTGTAGGCAGGCTGAGGGCCGCAGGTCAGAAGGGCCACGGGCCACAGCCACAGGGACATTTATTTATTCCAAGTAGAACCAGAAAGTCCTAGAGCCAGGAAGACACTCCAGGAGTCTGGGCCCAGCTCCTCATTAAAGAGGGGAGGAAACTGAGCCCCAGAGAAGTCACAGGGTTGGAGGGTGGGAGGATTAGAGCTAAAAGAGGTCATCTCCTCCTCCCTCCTTATCGTACATCTGAGAGAACTGAGGCCCAGAGGGGAGGGAATCACTTGCCCAAGGACATAGTGGTAGGATTTGAACCCACATCCTCTGACCCCAAATTCAATGTCCTTTCGACTGAACTACACTGCTTCCACCCTCAGTGCACAGTGGGGACATTTCCTCAGTTAGTCTAAGCCAAGGCCACACCTTAGGGGGCATCCTCTCCCTCCCTGCACCTCTCCAACCAAGCCCACAGCTTAGTTCAGGAGGGTGAGCTGGGAGACGTGCCAATGCTGCCCCTGTGACCAGCCTGAGAGCCGTGAGCTCAGCAGGGCCAAGGTGCCCATCGTGAGCTGTGCAGGGGAGGGCCCTTCTCTCTCCCCGAGCCTTCCCTCGGCCCGTCTCCAAGGAGTGGGCTTTCCAGCAATGCTGCTTCATTTGGGGAGGCGAGCCTTCCTCGGCTGCCTAGCTCCAGAGGCCTTAGAGGAATTGTGCCTCTCCAAAGAACGACCAAAGCCACGGCTCAGTCCGGGAGAAGCTTTAGCGCCTTGTAATAGAAAAGGATTCTGCAGCACATCCCATCAAAATATTCATGGCGTTTGCTGACTTCTTGTGCTTAGGTGCCTGGATCTCTTTTCCCTGTAGATCTTCTGCTTGGCTGGAGGGATACCTCGTTGGATTTAGCAAAGCCGGCACAATTCGAAAGTGTCAGGGACTCAGTCACCTCTGCTCGGTGTGTCAGGAGAGCGACTCCAGACCCAGGCACCAGGCCCTTCTTTCCATTTCGATTGGTGGGACCAAAGCAAAGGCCCTGAGCAGAGCCAGGGTCTGTTTGTTGGGATTCTCAGCTGTGTGCATGAGCACCCTTGGGCAGGTGGGGCTGGTGAGTGGGGTGGAGGGGGCGTTTGCTTGTGTGTGTGTGTGTGTGTGTGTGCGTATGCGTGCATGTGTATGCGTGTATGCATGTGTGCGTGCACACATGCGCTTGTGTATGCGCGTATGTGTGTATGCATGTATATGTGTGTATGCATGTGTGTGTGTGTGTGTGTGTGTGTGTGTGTGTGTGCTCACTCTCCCCCACCCCACCATGCTTCCACTCAATCCATTGAAGGGAGGTGGAGGACTCAGTGCAAACTCAGGCGGCATTACGACAGGTGTGGAATTAGGCAGGACAGAAGTGACAGCCCCACTGTCTTTAGCCCCGGTCAGATCCCACTGCAATAGTGAGCTCAGTTCTGGCTGCCTCAGTGTACAAATGGCCAAGTGTTTTAGAAATTCCCCGATGCTGAGTGAGTTAGGTGGGTAAGCTGAAAAGGGTACAGAGGAGAGTGACTGGGATGCAGAGGAGCCTGGGGACGGCATCATATGAGGGTTGTCACAAGCTCATGGCGTGAGAGCCAGCAGGGGCCTGAAAGATGCTTAGTACAGCGCTCTCATTCTACAGATGAAGAGCTGAGGCCGACGTCGGCGAGTCAGAGAGGTCACTGACAAAGTGCATAGGGGAGACAAGATTGAGTCCCAGGCCTCTGATTCTGTGTGGACCACTCTTCCAGCCCCCCGTGGTTGGGACGGCTCTGTCATGTGGGATGGAAAAGGTGGCTCCTGGCACCTGTTTCCATGTCCGTGAGAATGAACCTCAATGACCCTGCCCCAGACTAGAAGGATCCATGTTGGTTCTTTAAGCGTGTAGAAGAGTCTTTTCTTTCAACTATAGCAAGAATGTTGGAGGTCATCATGGCGTACAGATGCTATCAGAGAAAGGTCGGCACCCCAGGGACGGTGGTCTGATGCCAAGACAAGTGGGACAGAGAGAGATCACAGGCTGCCCTGGTAGCCTTGGACATCCAGACAAATGGAGGAAGGGCCCAGCATGGTGGGTGAGCCCAAATGACTTGCCTAGAATCACACAGCTCAGAAGTGTCTGAAGCTGGGTTGGAACGTAAGTCTTCTTGAATTCAGCTCCGGTGCTCCAACCATTGAGCTACCTGTCTGCCTCCATAAAAGGAAAGATTGTTATTGTTTTCTTCTCATCTTTTGAGTGGGATTCCAGTCGAAGCAGTACTAGGACAGGCTGCTCTCCTACCATGCTGTGTTTTTAATGTTCAGTAGATGACTGAGACAGAGGACGGTGGTTTAGGCTCTCTTCGGGCACAGGCAGAATGAGGGGGCCGTACACGGTGCTGATTTTTTCCCCCTCTGCATGCTGTGAGCCCTTCGTTCCACAGACTTGGAGATTATGAGCCTTTGAGATGGAGACTTATGAAAGCCCTTTGTAGCCCTAGACGTGCTAGCCATCATCACCCCCACCCCCCTTATTTATATTATGGTTACGTTACTGTGCTGCTTGCGGCCGTTCTTAACCTTTCACGGTGCCGCACGATCCCTGGGCGACATTGGGGGTCTCCAATAATGATCTGGTCCCAAAGCGGTTCATGTGTCAAAGTCTGGAGGATGTTTTCGGGTTAGTAGGTGTAGTATGGGATTTGTCCGTTGGTTTAGGACAGGTTCATAGCTCTGACCGCCGGGGGAGTGCCTTTCCAGGTATTCAGCCGGTGCTAATTTTTTCCACCCTGCAACAAGCAG
The DNA here is from genome assembly GCF_900497805.2 of Vombatus ursinus. Taxonomy (NCBI): domain Eukaryota; kingdom Metazoa; phylum Chordata; class Mammalia; order Diprotodontia; family Vombatidae; genus Vombatus; species Vombatus ursinus. The sequence continues at coordinate 1,403,279 of NW_020954623.1, read as the reverse complement.
CGTGTTGCACGGTTTCTAGCCTCCTGAACATGAAGATGACTTCACGGCATCAGGCTGAGGTTAGCCAGGAGCTCCCACCACCATCTTTAAACGTCCTCAGAGCTGCAGGCGCTGTTTTTGGTAAATACAACCTACGAGGGAAAAGAAGAAGGAGCAGAGCGATACTTAATAGATCAGACTCCAGCATCCGTCCAGGCAGTTTAACCCCTGGGTCATCCTGTTTGTATTTCACTTATTGGATTGTTAATAGATTTTCTTCCTTTGCGTGAGACACTGTGAAGAATGTGCTGAGGCTCCCTATTACTCTAGCGGCCAGCCGGCCGGCAGTCCACCTGTAGGAGGACGAGTGAAAAGCTGCTGGAGCTCTTACCTCTTGACAACATCCCAGCTGTAGACGAGCAATCCCAATCCTCCAGTGGCAGTTTTAATTATCGGGCCCGCCGATACCATCAGTAAGTGTGTAATTACGTGTCAGTTTCCTGGCTGTTGGGTATGAAAAGTGGAACCAGCAAGATGATGATTGTGGAAGCTGTAGACTCATATTTAAACAATTCAAAATGTGTAACCGGCAGTGTCATTTAACAGAGAGCGTCTGACCCCAGCTGTCAGTTACTTTTCCTTATGCAGATTCTTCCATGCTGTCTGTCAAGAGAACTCCATGGGCTGAGATGGGACCGAGACAGAAGCAGAATCCTGGGAGCTGGAGAGGGTGGCTGCCTCCACTCCACTCCCTCTGAGGTCCGCTTTTAGCCTAAATAAATACTGCCACAGAGACGGTAAATAAACCCAGCGCGTTACAGGAAATTATATAGACTTTTGCTGATGAATAAACAAAGAATATCAAACAGACATCTTACCCTTACAAAAATATGAATAAAATTTGTCTGATTATCATGAGCCCAAAGAACAAGAGTTATGCTAATTTGGAGTATTCATTTTTAAAGACAAAGATGAACTGATTTCATTGTCTTAGTTTTAGACCCCGGTTGGGGTCCGGGAGAGGGAGAGTGGAGCTTATTAAAACTAGCATGTGTTCTCAGGAACAATGAGTCATGCCATTGAGTAGGAAATCTGGCCTGGGTCTGAACTTCAGTGGGGCTCATGCTGGAATGTGGAGGGCCCCCAAATGTTCCAGCTCCCACTTGGGAAAGGAGACAAATATATGCTAAATAAATGAAGATAGAAATAGACACGCGAGAGGCTTTCTAACTGGGGGAGGTGAAGAGTGAGGAGGCCCTCCAGATTCTGCAAACACAATTAGATAGATACTTCTGCGAGATGACAACGGTGAACTCTCCGGAGTCCAGAGAAAGGCTGCTTCGCCCTCCCCAGCGGCCACTTAAGCGACCGTTCTGGGCAGCGGAGAGTTAAATCTGGATGCATGCAAAGACAGATGAAAGAGGACTTTAGAAAATGAACTGGAGAGGTTAAGTGTGGAGGTTAAACTAACAGAATGAACTGTGAACACAAAGACCCATGTTCCTTTAATTTTTAAAATGTTTTCATTTCTCATAATAAACTGAACTCGCCGTTGCATACAAACAGCGTTATTTCATACCCCGAAGACACGGTAATTTAAAGCTTCTAGGAGGAATCATGGAAACTCCAGAGAAGCTTTGGGGTTTGTGACCTTCCAAAGGCATCACATCACACCTCGGGTAGCACATTTAGAGCAAGAAAGGAAAGGAAAAAAAGAGGCAGGTGGTGGGGAGGGGAAAGCCCCCATTCTGTGCTGCCTTCTTGTTTCCAAAGCAGTGAGACTGATCTCCTCGTGCACAGTGCAGGCTGTATTAATTGCCATGGGTCTTTCATATTTGAAGGTAATAAATAGGCACATATGAAATCCTCTAAGGATTAATTTGTATTTTATCAGCTGTGAAAAGGCCAAGTTTTTACATATCCAGGCTGAAGAGGTAGCCCTATTAGGCCTTCATTGGAAAACAAACTCTGCATACATTTGCAGTATAGTTTTTTCTTTCTTTCTCTTCCTTCCTTCCTTCCTTCCTTCCTTCCTTCCTTCCTTCCTTCCTTCCTTCCTTCCTTCCTTCCTTCCTTCCTTCCTTCCTTTCTTTCTCTCTTTCTCTCTTTCTTCCTTCCTTTTTCTTTCTCCTTTTCTTCCTTCTTCCCTCCCTCCATCCTTTACTCCCTTCCTTTCTTTCTTCCTCCATCCTTTCCTTCCTCCTTTGTTCTCTTTCTTCCTCTTTCTTTCCTTTCCTTCCTCCCTTCCTTCCACCTTTCTTTCTTTTTCACTCTTCTCTCTCCAAAAATGGTAATTGAATGAGCCATGGAGGAAGTACAGACCCCATGTAGAAAACTGAGACGTAGATTGGGAAGTTTCCAGCTTGTAAATTTTTTTTTTTCAGGCTAGAGAGAGGAAGGAAATAATGTGGTGGTCCACTTCTCTCCTAGGATTAGAATTGCTGGGTAATAGTTTAGACCACCTGGGTTCCTTGAGAAAGTGTAAGGCTATAGTTTAACAACTCTTTTCTAGTAATTCATGAAAACCAGCTGCTGGCTAACTGTAACACATGTTTACACATACGTGCACAGGTACATAAAGACATGAAAGCCTATAGTTGTCACAGGATTTGGCACTTTCGAAGAAGCTATTTATTATATCCACGCCAAAGGGTCCTTGCTTTTTCATTGTCATCCTCAGAAGAGTCTGAGGGGTTGACAACTGGGCTTTTGCCCTGCCTGTGTCCTGGGTAATGAGAGAGTGACAGGAGAGGAAGAGAAAGGAAAGGAGAAAACAGGAGAAGAAGGACAGAGAGAAGAGATGAGAGGAGAGAAGAGGAGAGGAGAAGAAAAGAGCCTATGCCTTTTGTGCTTGTTTGAGAGTGTAAAAAGGAACCCACCAGCTGCATATTGATTTTATTCTTAGGACAAGGGAGGCAGCTGGGTACAGTAGAAAGAACACTGATTTTAGTTAAAGGACCTGCTTTCAGAATCTTGCCTTTGGTGTGATCAAGATGTGTGAACTTGGGCAGTCACCTAGGCTCTCTGTGCCTCAGCTAATGACCAGATGACCTGTCTCTAAAGTCCCTTACAATCTCTGAATCTATGGTCCTATGAATTAACTTTTCCAGACCTCAGTTTCCCCAGATGTCATCTATAAAATGAAAGGTTGAACTAGATGGCCTCTGATCAGGGCCACATAAAATTAGTGGAATAGACTGTTATTTCTGAAACAAAGAAGCAATTGAGGCTCTAAAACTGAGGTCTACAATTGGCTCCTAGCTAAGAAGTTGGGGGGAATGGTCATGCATAGCTTCTTTTTAAAAAATATTTTATTTCATTAACTATTTCTCAATTACATGTAAACGAATTTTTAACAATCATTTAAAAAAATGTTGGGTTCCCAATTCTTTCCCTCTCACCTGCCCCTTTACCCCTCCTTGAGAAGGCAAGCTCTTTGATTTCGAATTTACATGTGAGGTCATGTCAAACATATTTCCATAAGATCCATGATGCAAAACAATAATGACAACAACAACCACCACCACCACCAAGCCAAACAAAAAACCACACAACCCACAAACACAATAAACCAATAAAATAAAGAAAGTTCAAAAAAGTCTGCTTCAGTCTGCATTCAGATGACACCAGTTCTCCTTCTGGAGGGGGATGGCATGTCTCATCATGGTTCCTTTGGAAATGTTGTGATCAGAGTAGCTAAATCTTTTACAATTGATCATCCTTACAGTGTTGCTGTTCTTATGTGCAATGTTCTCCTGATTCTGTTCACTTCACTTTGCCTGAGTTCATATAACTCTTCCCAGGTTTTTCTGAAACCTACTCATCATTTCTTTTTTTTTCTTTTTAGATATAAAATAAGAAAAAACAAAAAATAATGTCATGTGCCCAGCAGAACACAGGAGAGGATTCAAATTGTATAGAGATAACTTTTAATTTTAAGAAAGCCTGTATATTAAATACTGTTCATTATGTTGAAAGCTGTCCATCTTTTCTTTGCTTCCTTGTAGGTTTTCTTTTGTTCTCTGCTGTATACTTTTTGTTCTTTTTATCCCCCTCCCTCCCCACTACCCACCACCCCAAAGCTACAGTTGAGCATTAGATATATTTTTATATAGGTATTGACATATACATACACTTACACATATATACACATACATACATATATATATATATGCACATATTCTTTCTCTAAGAAATTCTACTCCTAATCTTTGTTTTTATGTTTGTGCATTTTTTAATTTTTCCTATCTCTCCTAACTCCTCTACTTTACTTCTACCTGCTACCTTACTCTCCTATTACTTAACTTAACCCCACTCCAGCAATCCTTCCCTTATCCTCCCATTCCCCTAAATCTAAACCCCTTCTATATCCCCCTTTTAACCTATTCCCACACCCTCCCCTCTAAAGATCCCTCCTTTATCATCCTCCCCATCCTCTTAGAGTTTTATTTTTTTCTAAATTTAGACTTTTATACTCTTCTAAATGTGTATGTATTTTCCCCTCTTAAACCCATTTCTGATGAGAGTAGGTTTCCAGAACTAACAGCCCCCCTCCCCCATCTAATTCCTCTGTGTTGATTCTTCCTCTTGCATCTCATTTGTAAAAGATAATTACTCTTTTAACTGTACTTGAATGGTTTTACTTTTTGAAGTCATATCATACTCAGGTCTACCCCAATATTCTTTATAAGTTACCTAATTACTAGTAACAATCTTAAACATAGGTTTTACATTTTTCATACATAAAAGTTAAACATTCTGTCTTTATTTAGTGACTTGTAATTGGTCATTGGCATGTACATGTACCTTGTATTTCTCTTGGCTCTTGCATGTTAAATCTTCCATTGAGTTCAGGGTTTTTTTTTTTTTTCAAAGACCTGAAAATCTGACAATTGATCAAATGTCCATTTTCTTTTCATTCAGAATTATGCTTATCTTTTCTGGGTAAGATGTTTTCAGCTGGAAGCCCAGTTCTTTTGCTCTTTGATATGCAGTGTTCCAAGACCTGTGATCTTTTAGTGTTGCTACTGCTAGATCTTGTGTGATTCTAATTGTGGTACCACTGTATGTAAATTGTTTTTTTCTTGTTGCTCATAATATTTTTGTCCTTGATTTGCGGGTTTCAAAATTTGACTATAATATTCCTGTGAGTTTTCCTCATAGGATCTCTTTCAGTAGATTTTTTCTATTTCTACTTTTTCCTAATGTTCTAATGATTCTAATTCTAATGTTCTAATGATTCAGAACAATGTTCTTTCTTTTTTTTCTGTTTTTTTTCCTAATGATTCAGAACAATTTTCTTTCTTTTTTTCTGCCTTTTTTTTTTTTTGGGTGAGGCAATCGGGGTTAAGTGACTTGCCCAGGGTCACACAGCTAGTAAGTGTTATGTGTCTGAGACCAGATTTGAACTCAAGTCTTCCTGACTCCAAGGGCAGAGCTCTATCCACTGCACTACCTAGTTGCCCCCAGAACAATTTTCTTTAATTATTTCTTGTATTATTGTATTAAGATTCTGTTTTTGTTCAGAACTTTCAAATTATTCTTATGTTTTATCTTTTTGGTCTGTTCTCTAGATCCATTGTTTTTCTTATGAGCTGCTACAAATATTTTTGTATAAAAAGGTCCCTTTCCCTTTTCTTTGATCTCTTTGGAACACAGACCTAGTAATGGTATTTCTGAGAAAAGGGTATGTGCAGTTTTATAGCCCTTAGGGCACAGTTCCAATTTCTTTTTCTAGAATGGTTAGATTAATTCACAACTCCACCAACAGTGGAGTTATCATTTTCCTTTTTCATTATGTTAGCCAGTCTTACAGGTCAGAGATAGTATCTCAAAGTTATTTTAATTTGCATTTGTCTAATCTGCAGTGATTTAGAGCATTTTTATGTGACTATTAATAGCTTTGATTTTTTTCTTCTTTCTTCTGAAAACCACCTGTTCATATCTTTTGACCATTTATCAATTGAGCAATGACTTTTATTTTTAATAATTTGACTTAGTTCCCTATATATTTGAGAAATGAAGAATTTATCAGAGTAACTTGTTGCAAATATATTTTTCTCCAGTTTCGTGTTTTCCTTCTAATTTTGGCTGAAATAGTTTTGTTTGTGCAAAAGCTTTGTAATTTCATGTAATTACAATTATCTATTGTAATTCTTGTAATCCTCCTTATATTATTTTTTGGTCATTAACTTCTCCCTCATCCATAGGTCTGACAGGTAAATTTTTCCATGCATCCCTATTTTATTTATATTACCCTTCAAGTTTAAATCAGTTACTAATTTTGACCTTATCTTGGTATAGGGTGTGAGATGATGGTCTTTGCCTAGTTTCTGCTAAGCTGCTTTCCAATTTTCCCACCAATTTTTGTCAAACATTGAGTTCTTGACCCAAAAGCTTGGATCTTTGGGTTTATCAAACACTACATTACTATGGTCATTTACTACTATGTGTTGCATATCTAACCTTTTCTACTGATTCACCACTTTATTTCTTAGCTAGTACCATTTTGTTTTGATGATTACTGTTTTGTAACATAGTTTGAAATCTTGAACTGCTAGGCCACCTTCCTTAACATTTTTTTATTTCCTTAATACTCCTGACCTGTTCTTCCAGATGAATTTTGTTATTGTTTTCCTAGCTCTATAAAATAATCTTTTGGTAGTTTGATTGGTATTGCACTGAATGAGTAGATTAACTTAGGTAGAATTATCATTTTTATTATATTGGCTCAACAATTAGTATTGGCCTGAGCAATTAGTTTTTCTCTAGTTGTTTAGATCTGTTTCTATTTGCATGAAAAGTGTTTTGTAAATGTTTTCACATAATCTCTTGGTTTGTCTTAGCAGGTGGACTCATAAGTATTTTATATTGTCTGCAGTCATTTCTCTTGGACATCTAAATGAAATTTCTCTGTCTATCTCTTGATACTTGACCTTGTTGGTAGTGTATAGAAATGCTGATGATTCACATGGATTTATTTTATATCCTACTACATTGCAGAAATTGTTAATTGTTCAACTAGTTTTTTAGTTGATTCTTGAGGGTTTTCTAATTATACTATCATATCTTCAAGGAGTGATAGTTTTGTTTCCTCATTGCCTATTTTTATTCCTTCAATTTCTTTTTCTTGTTTTATGATAGCTAGCATTTTTTTAGCACAATATTGAATAATAATGGTAATATGGACATCCCTGCTCACTCCTGATCTTATTGTGAATGCTTCAAGTTTATCAACATTACAGAAAATGCTTTCTCTTCTGTCACCAGCACCTAGTGCCACCACTGATGTTTCATCTATGTGGGCTCTGGGCCAGCCTCTTCCCCATGTCACAGATCTCTCTGACCTCCTATGCTGTCTTGGACAGAAAGAATGTCTCACTCTGAACTTTTGCTGGCTCTGCCACTCCAGAATTTGATTTGAGGAGTTATTTTAAAGTCTGCTCCTTATTTTAAACTCCCTTCCTTAGAGGGAAATGTTGGGAGAGCTTGGATGAGTACTTTTATACTCTGCCATCTTGGCTCCACCCTTGGAAGTCCTCCATGCATGGCTCCTTGTTGTCCTTTTCCAAGCTTCTTCAAGGCCTCAGATTTAGGGGAAACCCAGACTTCAACCTCAGAACAAAGACTGCTTTTAACAGCAGAGGGAAAAGCTCTCATATCTCATTCCTTTTATATACAACCTGGAAATCAGGAGGTACAAACACACCTTAGATTCCTCCTGGAATATCTTGGATTTCTGCTCTTTTGCCATGCTGCATGGACGGCTGCACTGGTCATCTCTTCCAGGACTGGGGAGACAGCGCCTCAGCTGACCCTCCCAGAAAAAAATGCCTTCCTTCTGACATGTCTGTCTTTGGAGGGTACTTTAGGGCCTCCAGAGTTTTAAGACCCCTAGGTTCTCTCTGTCCACTCCTTTTCTCTCATACATAATACTCCCTCTCCTTTCCTTCCTCTGTCTTTGTCTTTCATATACACATACATTCATATTTTCTTCTCCTCTTTCTCATCTGTTTCTTCTCTCACATTCACTCTCACATCTGTCTCTATATCTCTGCTTCACTACTCCACTTCCCCCCAAACAAACTTGCTTCCTAACTTTCTTGGTTTCTCCCTATTTTCTTTCTCTTCTGTGTCTCTGTCTCATCTAGGACCCAAGTTCTAGGCAGTTTTGGTCATGGGTCTGTTCCCTAGCTACCCTGCCTGGGCATGCAGAAGCCACTGTCAGAAGGGCCAGGAGGACTTCTTAACCCCAGGTTAATGGGGGTTTTCAAGAAACCACCACTTTATCAGGCCATTGCCTGCAAGGACCCCACCGCAGTGCTGAGAGTGAAAAAATCTCATTAGCATTTTACAGTATCTTAACTATTTCCTATAAACAGGGAGGTAGGGTTAATTTAGGTTAATTCCATTTTATGTACCTTCATATTGTGAGGAAAGAGGAGATAACCTTCTCTGTGGAGGGCTTCTTAACAAAGTCTTCCCTCCTGGAATTTCCAGACTTATCTCATCTCATGAACTTTTAAGTAACCCATGAGCCCCTTTCCATGGGCCCAACCTTGCTGTGTTCCCACAAGCAACTGGAGATCATAGAGCAATCATTGAAAGTTCTCCATGAATTATCAGCCATGAGTTGTACCTTGTTGATCACAGGAGAAATCTATTAGCCACAGACCTCTAGTGCTTAGAAAATACATGCTTTTAACAGCTCAAATACTTTATCAATTATTCATATGTAATCATTTCATTGTGGGGTACAGTTTGGAGATTAGTAGCATGGGGGCCTTGATTCATATCCTATTAAAATATCCATATCGAATGAGGGACAAACCCTCCTCTCCCTCTCCCCCAATTCCATTAATGGAATCAGCCTGAATTCCTTCTGTGATGGTCTGTGTGTCTTCCATTTTTCATATGTCATAGGTCATGCTCATCAAACCATTTTCTCTCTCAGGGAGTAGGGACAAACTTCCTCTATAGGGATACAGTGCTGATGGGATACTCCTTAAATGCCACACCTTAAGGCTGTGAGTCAATGGTTATAAATACAGAGCAATTACATTCTGAGATGGCACAGTAAATGATATCCAGGGATATTGGTATTACATAGACTTAGAGAGAGAGGAACAGATTAAGAAGGAGAAATTAAGAAGGAGGGAGAGATTAAGAAGAGAGAAGAAAAATGAAGAGGGTGGAGAAGAGGAAAAGAAAAGTAAAGAGAGAAGAGAAGAGAAGAGGAAAGATAAGATAAGAGGTGAGGGGAGAAGAAGATCTGAGAAGAAAGGACAAGAGGAGAGAAAAAAGAGAAGAGGGGGTAAGGGAAGAGGAGAGGAGAGGAGGAGAGGAAAGGAGAAAGGAAAAGAGAGGAGGAAAGATCCTTTTCCTGAACATAGTAGATTATATAAGTAACTAAAACAGTGACGTAAGTGTAAACCACACTTTGCTATATGTTGTCACCTTATTATTATTATTATTAGTAGTAGTATTAATATTATTATTATTATGGAGATTGGTTAATTCTCAACAATACTTATCCTTCAGAGTTTAGGGCAACTTTGTTGAAAGAACTTTTGTAGAAAGGCTGTCTTTTTGATCAGTATAAAAGATATTAAAATGTGTCACTTAAATTCTCTCCTTAAAGAAAGAAAACATCACCTCATCTTCAGAAATTTGTGATTTTTAAAATGATGAAAACCTCCCCCATGATCATGAATCATATAGCAATCATGGCAGCCTTCATGCCAAGTTGGCACTCAATCTTGGAGCATCCCCGATCATCAGTTAGCAAGGTGACTGGCACTTAGTAAGTACTTAATGAGTGCTTTTTAAAGATGTAAGAAACCATTGAGATTATCTACTCCACATCCTCATTTTACAGAGAAGGAAAATGCAAACCACAAAGAGTACTATAACTGACTTGCTTAATATTACAGAGAGTAACAAAAATGAGATGTGAACCCAGAACCTCTCACTCCAAATCTAGTTCTCTTTTTGCTGTACTACAAACACCCATTCAGTGCTCTGCTTCCACAGGCAAGGCTACATTAAGACTTTATCATGAAGGGCTGATCTTATTTCTACCAGAACCTTGCCAGAAGTACTTCTGGTGGCCAGGTTTGGGCATCCCATGTGTCTTTCAGGAGTCAGCGAGGCAGGTGTAGCTGATCTCTTCAAACATATGCAGCCCTCCAGTGAGAAAGTTAAGGATTTACAATGAGCACCTACATAAAGGCACCAAGACCAAGGTTCCCAAGCTGGGATTCCACAAACAGCTTGCTCAAACGGGCCAGTCCAATCACACAGAACTTCACGTCAAAGAAGATTACAAGATGGAGTCAGTTAAAACTTCATTATTTCAGGTAGTTGTTTAAAAACCCCAAAGTTCTTAAACTCATCCCACCTTTACACTTCCCTATTTGTGATGAGGGCACCTTGGAGTCATCCCTGACTCTCATTCTCTCCCATTCACTATATCCAATTGCAGAATCCAAGGTCAGGAGCTGGGAAGAACCTTTGTTGTTATCGTTGTTCAGTCATTTTCAGTCATGACGCCATTTGAGCTTTTCTTGGCAAAGATACTAGAGTGGTTTGCCATTTCCTTCTCCAGATGATTTTACAGAGGAGGAAACTGAGACAAACAGGGTTGAGTGACTTGCCCAGGGTCACACAGCTAATAAGTGTCTGAGGCCAAATTTGAACTCAGGAAGATGAGTCTTCCTGACTCTAGGTTCAGCATTCTATTCATCATGGCACCACTTAGCTGTCCTAGCTAAGGAAAGGACCTTAGAAAGTCGTTTAATACAATCCCCTCCTTTAACATAGGAGAAAACTGAGTCCTGGAGTGAGTAAACAACTTGCCGAAGGTCCCATAGGGCAATTATTGTTAGTTCTAACTCCTCAACATTTCTGAGTTTTGTGCTCTTCTCCCCCTTCACACAGCCATCCCATCACTTTAACTTGGGCCCTCCTTACCCCCTGCCCCAAACTGTTGCAAATGGTCTCTTATTGTACTTTAAATAGATTTTTATTGATATCTTTTGTCTTACATCACCCAGATTTTCCTTTTTTCCTTCTCTCTTTTCCTCCCAGAGAGGCCATCCTTTATTACAAAGAATTAAAAAAAAATAATAATAAAAGAAGAAAAAGAGAAAAAAATGCAAAACTGACCAATAAATTGACAACAATTTGCCTTCTTTGGCATGTTGCATAGTCATAGCCCACTCCCTCCCTTCCGCCTCTGCAAAGGAGGCAGGGTGTCTTCTCATGTCTTCTTTGGGCTAGTGTTTCATTTTAATTGTGTGACATTCATCTTTGCTTTGTAAATTGTGTTGTTTCCTTTTCCATTGGTGGGATCACTGTGTCACCATTTTTCTGGCTCTGTTGACTTCACTTTGATTCACTTCATGTAAGTCTTTCTACGTGCTTATATGGATTCATCTTGTTTGTCATTTCTTACCTTACAGTAATAGTCCATGACATTTATGTGCCACACTTGGTTTAGTTATCACCCAGTTGATGAGCATTTACTTTGTTTACAATTCTTTGCTACCACAGAAAGTGCTGTCATAAAGAATTGGGCTTATAAGGATTTTTCCCCTCTTTTTGACATGATTCTTCTTGGGACTCATGCCTATCAGTGGAATCTTTGGATCAGATGGCTTGGACTTTTTAGCCACTTCATTTACATAATTCTGAATTGCTTTCCAGTATGGTTGTACTAATTCATAGTTCCATCAACATTGCATTAATGTACCTTTCATAGCTCCAACAATGCATTAGTATGCCTGTCTTTCCATACCCCTTCTGGCATTGAATATTTACTAGAGGGGAGGTGAAACCTCAGGGTTATCTTGATTTGAATCTCTTTCTTATTATTAGTGATTTGGAGCTTTCTTTCATGTGTTAGTTAGCAATTCATTTTTTGAGAATTCCATGTTCATAACCTTTCACAATGTATCCATTAAGTAATGATTTTTGGTCTTACATATTTCTGCTATTTGTATATTTTGGGTTCTAAACTCCTATTAAGGTTATTTGAAACAGAAATGGCCTTTTAATTGGTCAATCTGACTCAGGTCCCTCCTCGCTCTAATCCTTCCTCCCGACAGCTGTCAGAAGGATATTCTTAAAACACTGAAGTGAATTTGAATAAATGCCTGTCACACAGTAAGCACTATGTAAATAAAGCACTCTCTCTCTCTCTCTGTCTCTCTTTCTCTCTCTGTCTGTCTCCTTGTCTCTCTCTCTGTCTAATATGTCTTCTATCTTTATATTCCCCTATTCAAAAATTTTCTGTTTCTCCACAGTGTTTCAATGAACTGATCAATTAACAAGCATTTATGAAGCACCTACTAGGTGCCAGGCACTTTCTAGGTGTTGAGGATATGAAAATAATGAATAAGTCTATTCCCACTTGCAAGGAGTTTCTCTTCTGATGGGGCATCACTAGGGGCATATATTAAGTGTATAGAAAAACAATTTTAAAAGGCTAGCCACAAGTCAAAACAGAATAGTTTCAGACAGGGTAGATTGTGTTGAACGTCTGCCTTTCAAATCCCAGTCTTCCTCAAAGCCTGGGTCATGCGTCACTTCCTATACAAGAAACTTCTTCTGGATGGCCGTCAAGGAGTGAGAGGTCATGAGGGGTGAGATCCAGGATGACTTCAAGTAGAAGGCACGTCTTGAGCCATGTAGTGAGGGGAAAACTCCGTGGGACAGAGATGAAAAGGGAGGGAGCACATCTTAGGTGTGAGGATGGCCAATGCAAAGGCCTGGTGATGGGCAGTGGAGTGTTGTGTATGTGCTAGGATAACTAGAAAGCTGACAGCCCTTCCTGTAAAGTCCCCTGCACTTGACTCACACCTACCTTATCCAGTCTTATTTCCTAGCTTTCCCTTCCTGCACTGTCTAGCCCAGACAACTCAGCTGGCTCGCTCTTCCCCATCTTCTCCTGCTGATTCTTGATTCATCTTGCCCTGTGTCTGGTCAGCTGTCCCTCTTCACCACTGACCCTTGATTCCCTTACTCCAGGCCTGGCATCACAGCCCAAACAGGGACTTTCCTGATGTCTCCAGTTATTATTTTGAAATGACTTTGCCTTGACTTTCATACCATTTGCATTTAAATATCTGTCCATGTTGCATCCTCTCAGCAAAATGGAAGTTGCTTGTGGTCAGGGACGGGTCTAGAGTGGGGCCTACCACTTAGCAGACATGCAACATATGTTAAATTAAATTGAAATTGAAGCTCCCAAGTGGATGAAGATTGGTAGCAACCAAAGCAGAGAGCCAGACCCACAGATCAAGGCCTGTCTACGAGCATTATGTGTCCCTGGTGAAGGGCTCAGAAATCCTCTCCCAATTTGTTGTTGTTCAGCTGTTTAGTTATGTCTGACTCTTCATGACCCTGTGAACATGAAGCACACCAGTACTGCCTGTAGGGTTTTCTTGGCAAAGATACTGGAGTAGTTTGCCATTTCCTTCTCCAGTGGATTAAGGCAAATAGTTAAGTGACTTGCCCAGGGTCACATGGCTAGGAAGTGTCTGAAGCTGAATTTGAACTCAGATCTTCCTGACTCCAGGGCTAGTGCTCCATCCACTGAGCTACCCAGCTACCTCTCACAAGGCTGACCAGCAAAAACAGAAAGAGGAGGGAAGAAATATTTATATAGCAGCTACTACATACTAGACACTGTGTTCAATGCTTTACAAATATTTCATTTCATCACCCAAAACCCAGTGAGGTAGGTGCTGTTTTTATCCCAATTTTATATTTGAGGAAACTTAGAAAGATAGCAGTTAGTTAAGTGACTTGGCCAAGGTCACACATCTAGTAAGGGTATGAGGTCAGATTTGAATTCAGATTTTCTTGAATGTAGGCCCAGCATTCTAGCCATTGCACCATCAGCTGGAGCCCCACAATATGGGGCAGGAAAAATCTATATAGAAGACACAAGTGGAAGAACCTTGGATAAGAGAAAGCATTCCTATATTAAGGCATTTTATTTAAAAACAAATAAGCAATGTTCCCCCCCCCCCACAACTTACTAGTCAATCACCAAGAACATATTATGGATTTGTCATGCATCAGATGTGGTGTTAGGCACTGGAGATACCAGGAGAACCATGAAAGTGTGTGTGCCCTCAAAGATCTAATATCACAGAGGGCCAAGTTCTTCCTTCTCCTTAACTTCCTGTGTTTCATTGAATGGAGGCATCACCTAATGAGAAGATTGCTTTTAATAGAAGTGGAGCATTGAGACCATGTGTACACAATGAAAAAACATTTTGATGAAGAACCAGAAAGTCAGCTGGTCATCAAACTAGTTTGTCTGCACAGTTCTAGGATGTGCTTAATAGGAAATAATGAGACTTAACGGCCTTGGGTGGCTTGTGGAAATAATCTCACACCTTTAATCACACCTCATGTGTTTGAAAACATCCAAATTACTTATCCTCTCTGCCTTTTTTCTTCTTCTTCTGGGGGTCTGGGTAGATAGAGATGAAGAATGGAATGCCAAAGCAGGGGTTTTAATTAGATAATGTGTGTGTGCACATGTGTGTTTATGGGGGATGATTTGAAAAGATGGGGCCAGATTTAATTTGATTAATTTCCCCCTTGCTTAATGTCATGGGCTGAGCGTGTGGTAGGGATCTGGGGCCATTAGCCCTGGGTATTTAGGAAGGACCAGGCAGCAGCAGTGAGCTGTACAAGATTGGGACAGCTTGTCTCTGAGCAAGACTGGGTCATAACAAACATCAACCTACCCACGTTTCAGTGGAATAGCACAGTTGTTTTAAATCACGAGCATGGAGCGGGTGTATGTTAACAGGAGGCCACTGTGTAAGAGCTGGAAAGTCATCTTCCCACTTTCCTTAGTATTGATCAGGCTCCTGTTTGAGTCCGGGGTGGGGATTGGAGCTGCCGGTTGTGAAGGAGAGAGAGCCTGGGAGCTGGGATGGAGAAGAGCAGCCACAAAGAGATGGGCTGGACACAATAGGACCCAAGAGGAAAGAGGAAATGAATTGGAATTCTTTAGCCCGAAGAAAAGAAAGCAGAAGGGGAAACCAGAGAAAATGGGCTAGAAAGAAGCTGGAGGGGTGGGCTGGGCTTGTGAAAGGGAAGACTTTCTCCTGGGATCAAGAAAGACTTACCAAGGACAGTTAGACACCTCTCTCTCCCAGACAGAAGCAGAGGAATGGGCTCCCTGGTTTCTTCCAACTTATGAAGATCATCCTTCAAAACCAGCATTAGTTTAATTCAAAAACAACTTCACTCCGCAGTCCCAGATAACGACTCTCTCTTTTCCAAATTCAGGGTGTATATATAAGCCAAGCCTCAGGCTGTGTGTTTTACAGTTGCAGTAAGAACATGTGTTGTGCACATATAAATTGATCTCCGACCTGCTGGTCATCTTTTTGGTGCCCGAGTTTAATTTTCTTAACGGGGAAAAAATCAATTGTTGCAAGTGAGCATACCGTGAGCTTTTAGGCAAAGAAAGCTGTCTTTGGAATTACTTCCAGATACTGTTCAGTAAGAGTGATTTTACAGTGTGTGTGTGTCTCTCTCTGTGTACATGCATGTACACACGTGTGTCTGTGAGCATATGTGCGTGCATGCATGTGTATGTGCATGCATGTGCATGTGTGGTTGGGGTGGGGGATACTTTGTAGGATTCCTGTTGCACTGCTTCTCCAGTGCATCAACCAATGCTGTTATTTCCTTCTGCACCTTCAGTCTGTGATTTCTGGTTTTTGAATCTGAGTTGTTGAATCACCCATCAGATGAGAAATATCCAAATGACTGATTCCCCCTCCCTTTATTCTTCTTCATTTAGGAGTCTAAGTAGCTAGAGGTGAAGAACGGAACACCAGAGCCTGGGATTTAAGTAGCTTGCTTTGTCTGCAGCTCTGTCCAGGGTCCTAGACACAGGGTCCACTGTATCTCGGCAGGAAGTAGCAGTCTTTTGTTTACACTACAGGAGACTAATCTTGAACCAGTTCTCACAGTTCTCACAATCCCTCACACTCTGAATCATCTAAGGACCCCTCCACTGCAGCTTGACAATCTCAGCAATGTTTTTTTCTCTAATATAGGGACCAGACCGGCATTTGCTCTTCCAAGGAGTCTTGCTAATAATGCCTCCTGTAAAGAAAGACCAGGGTAACCTTGGCTGAGTTACTCTTTTTGTTATAAACAACAAGCTTCCCTTGTCTCTTCTTTGCCAATCCCAATGCTTCTCTGGGAATGTCTCTGAGGCATCAGCAGAGAACAGCATGACAGGGAGGACGGAGCAGGAGAAGACCCCAGCCCAGTGAAGAAAACAGCTCACAGCCCAATGACATCACCAGAGGACAGGAGGGGCTGCCCTACAAGGAAACAACAGCAAGGTGGGAGAGAGAATGATTTTCGAAGGGATGCTGGCCTGAGAGCATGAGGTGACCAGGCTATACATGTTTCCTGGACATTTGCGTGACCCTCCATTCATGTTCTGTGGCTATACATGTTCCTTGTGACCCCTTCTCCCACTGGTGTCATGGCAAGCTATGGGAGGGCCTAATAAGGAGAGTGGGGGACATCATGTAATTACTTTGTTATGCTGCTTAATTAAATTTTAGAATTAATGTGCTCTTTGGTTGGCTGGCAGAAGAATCACATCATCATAGAGATAGTATTTACATAGTGCTTTAAAGTTTACAAATCACTTTACATAGGTGATCTCTTTTGAAATCACATCAACCTTGCAAGGGAGGTACCATTATCATTCTTTTTTTACAGATGAAGAAACTGAGCTTGAGAGATTAAGTGACTTGCCCAGAATCCACAGCTAAATAAATGTATGAGGCAGGATTTGAACCCAAGTCTTCCTAATTCTAGGTCCAGCACACTGTCCACTGTGCCAGTATTAGGGGATGTTCATGGGCCATGGTTTTGAGTGGATATTAATCCACAATGTGCCTTAAACCTAGGGTTGCTTTCAGAGGTTACCATGTTTGAGGGAGTCTGTGAATAATAATTACTTGTCTCTCTAAAGGTGATATCTCTGTAAAAGAGATTTTAGATGGGACTGGGAACAAGTGAGAGAAGCCAGGAGAAAAAGATAATAATACTAAAATAATACTAAATTTTTGTTTAAATAATGTCAAATTCACACTGATTTCATTGACTGATTTTGATCCCCAAGAAAAAAACAAGAAAATATATCTACCTCCTCTCAATAGAAAGGTGGGTTACTTTTGAGTAGGTGTGGAACTGAATATAATGTAAGCACCCTGAAGACAAAATTTTAGATGTTTTTCAGAATGATTAGATCAATTTACAATCACATGAACAATGTATTAGTGCTTCTTCATATTCTCTCTGAAGTTGACTACTGCCACCTTTTCTTTTTACCACTTTGATAAATGTCGAATAGAACTTCACAAACTATTATATTTTACTCTCTCTCTCTCTTTTTTAGGCTACTGGGGTTAAGTGACTTGCTCAGGGTCACACAGCCAGTAAGTGTCAAGTGTTTGGTCTGAGACCAGATTTGAACTCAGGTCCTCCTGACTTCAGGGCCGATGCTCTAACCACTGTGCCACCTAGCTGCCCCTTTTCTGTCTCTTAATAGTGATCGATTTTCAAGAATTCTTTCACATGGTTCTTGATGGTTTGCATCTCTTCTTTTGAGAAGTGTTTATTCAGGAAGACATTTCCTTATTTTCTTTATTTCAGAGTATTGGGGCCATCTTTCATACTCCACTTTACAAGAAACTTTGTATTCAAATACATAAACTTTATTTCTTTAAAAATAGATGAATTTATTCTTGAACCACCGAGATGTCTGTGGAATTAGGAAACAAGGATCTCCATCCACAGTAGAGAAAAGAAAATTGGGTCATAATATTAAAGATCATCCTCAAAAAGTACCTGAGCACATATTCCTTCATGAATGACAGAAAGAGGTTTTGATTTGATTTTTATTTCAGCCTCATCACTAGCATGAATGGACCCAGTTCATGGTGCTGCTAATGCCCCACACCATGTTTTATCTTGGTTAGTGACCATGGTAGGCATTGAATACAATGGCCATAAGAACAAGATGTCCTCCTCAGTTCTTGGGACAGGAAATCCACATGTGTTATCATTGCAAAAGAATAGTCTTGATGTGAATCAAGACAGCACCTTTTATTCCCCAACTGCAAGCTGGTCAAAGGATATGAACACACAGTTTTCAGAAGAAGACATCAAAGCTATCTGTAGGTATTTAAAAATGCTCTAAATTCTTACTGATTAGAGAAATGCAAATTAAAAGAACTCTGAGGTACCACCTCATACCTATCAGATTCTCTAATATGACAGAAAAAGGAAATCATAAATGTTGGAGCGAATGTAGAAAAACAAGGACACTAATGCATTGTTGATAGAGTTGTGAACTGATCCAACCATTTCGGAGAGCAATTGAGAACTATGCCCCAAGGGCTATAATACTTTGCATACCATTTGACCCAACAATACTAGTACTAGGTCTGTATTCCAAAAAGAACAAAGCAAAAGCAAAAGCACCTATATGGGCAAAAATTTTTATAGCGGTTCTTTTAGTGGTGGCAAAGAATTAGAAATTGAGGGGATGCCCATCAGTTGGGGAATGGCTGAACAAGTTGTGGTATGTGTTGGAATATTATTGTGCTATAAGAAATGATGAGCAGGATGCTTTCAGAAAAAAAAAAAACCTGGAAAGATTTACATGATCTGATGCAAAGTGAAATGAGCAGAACCAGGAGAACATTTGCACAGTAACAGCAATATGTTAGGATGTGAATGACTTTACTATTCTAAGCAAAACAATGATTCAAGACAATTCTTAACAACTTAATCCACCTCCAGGGAAAGAACTGATGGTCTGAATGCAGAAACATACTTTAAAAAAAATTATTATTCCTGTGGTTTTTTTTTTTTTGGTTTGTATTTCCTTTTGCAACGTGACTAATATAGAAATTTTTTGCATGACTGCATATGTCTAATCTATATCCAATCTATCAATCCTGTAACAAGGAGAGGGGAGAAAAGAATTTGAAACTGAACATAAAAAAGGTAAAAATTTTTGTTTACATGTAATTGAGAAATAAATAATTTTTTTTTAAAAAATCCTCAAAACATAACCAAAAAAAGATAGCATCTTTTGAACGGAAGCAAGGAGACTGACTGGGCTTTTTTCATCAGAGGTTGAATGATATTCATCTTGTATGAGTGATATAGTGGGTACAGCACTGGTTTCTTGGAGTCAGTCCAGGACTGACTCCACTTTGTAATACCTAATAGTTGGAAGACCCTTGGCAAATCACATCAGCTCTATGGGACTCAGTTTCCTCATCTGTGAAATGAGAGATAATAATAGACAATGTATTTAAACCACAGAAAGTGCTTTGCAAGCTTTCAAGGACCCCCAGTATATAAGTATCAGTCACTCTTTCACCAAGTGCATAAATTGATATGTTTGCTCCGATTTAGACTTTCCTCACTTCCTTTCTTTCCAAGTTTAGATAATGCTACATGTCCCCCCTTCTCCCTTCACATGCTCAAAACCCACCAGATTCCTCCCTCCCTTTCACCCCTGAGATGAATCAATAGTTCATGAGGGTTTGAGAGCAGGCCCAAAGTCTGTGGGAGATGATCACAGATTAGCCTTTTTAAAAGGCAGCTAAACAGTTTGTAGGCTGGTAAGCTGCACACTGGCCCCACACTATGCTCTCATGCAGACACCAATGTTTGAAAGCAGACTCTGGCTCCCACACCCCAAGGGCAGAAGGCAGGGGCCTGGTGGAGGTGGAGCTACAGCCCAACTCTCTCCACAGGAGCTTCCCCTGCTGACCAGACCGATGCCAGGAGGAGGGAAAAATGACTTTCCTGAAGGAGCTGACAAAGGCCAAAGGGGAGACCCCTACTTAACCTCTCCCATGACATCAGCATTCACTCAAAGTGGGGGAGACCTTCTGGAAGCCCTGAATTAGTGGTTAGTCCCAGATTTCATATGACCTGGACACCAGTGGGGTTTTGTCTCTTGAGGCAAGGGCATTGGTGAGGGTAGGGTTGAAAACATGCTACACCTGGAATGAGGAGGGGTCTGGATTTGAATCCTCTTTCTGACATCGATAAGAATAAGAGCTCACAGTTATAAAGCACTTTAAGGTCTGCCCTTTACAAATAATGTCTCATTTGATCCTTACAACAATCCTGGGAGGTAGGTGCTATTGTTACCTCCATTTTACAGATGAGGAAACTGAGGCCAACAGAGGTAAATTGACTTGCCTGGAGTCAAACAGCTGGCAAGTATCTGCAGGTGGTTGAACTTGGGTCTTCCTGACGCTAAGCCCAGTGCTCTACCACTGCCTCTACAGTAGCTATATATATGCTGTAGAATCACTCACAAAGCACTTAACTTCTCAGAACTCAGTTTCCACATCTCTGACAAGGAGACAACTGTACTGCCTAGTTCATGGAGGCAGTCCTCATGCTATTGGTCTTTAGCCCTTCAGGCAGATGACCTGGTTCAGTTCTGCCTCCTGCCCTTGCTAGGGTTATTCTCCTTTCTTCTCATGCATGAGTTGTGTGGCCTTGGGCAAATCACTCCCCTTTTTTGAGCTTCAGTTTTCTCCACTGTAAAATCAGGGTTTTGGACAGGAAAGACTGAAAGGTGCCTCCCTCCCTGCTCTGTATTTGTGACTTACGTCTATAGACAGAAACTTGTGTGACAATCAAATGAAATAATGCGTGGAAAGAGCTTTGAAAACTTTGAAGTGCTAAATGTGTCAGTGTGATTCTCAGCAATATCTCATTCTCATTTCTCGTCTATGATGTGCCAGGGATATTATTACTGTCTAATTCTTTTCATCTTCTTTTAAATGGAGGTCAGCTAAAAACATCCTTGGTCTAAGTCCTTTCCTTCTCCTCCTGCCCTCTCCTCCTCCTGTTCCTTCTATTCGTCCTCCTTTTTTCTCCTCCTCCTCCCCTGTCTTCCTTCTTCCTTATCTTTCTATTCTTCCTCCCCTCTGTCCTCCTTATCCTTTTTCCCCTCTTCTTTTTTCCTTCTCTTTCTCCTTTTATTCCATCTCCTCTTCTTTTTCTTTCTTCTTTTCCCTCCCCTTTCTCCTCCTTTTTCTCCTTTACCCCCTTCTATTCCTCCTCCTTCTTCCCCTTCTCTTTTTCCTTCTCCTTTTGCTCTATTTAAAAGAAACTGTGAAAACATTCCTGAAAAATTGAATCTGATTAAACTGAGTAATTTTGTATTATCGTGGTTAAGGACAGGAGCCAGCCTAATGCATGCTGGGTCTAAGCTTTATGGAGGATTTATAAGAGGCCATGGTCAAGAATCACATAGGATGAGACATGGATGGACTGTCATCTCGACCATCAGAGGGAATGCTTACATAGATGGCTTCCAAGATTCATGGACTGGGAGAAGGTAGTTTCTACCTCAGTCTAATTCAACACCATTTCACTCTGTACTCCCCACCTCAGTTTTCTATATAAGCTGCTTTGGTACGTCCAGACTGTGGGGGAAAACAAAGATGGATAATACATGAGGACTGCCCCTAAAGGGCTTCCAAATGAAGGAGGAAGTGAGGGTTGAGATGAATCTACACAGACCACAACTGAGGAATTCTTTTGGGATGATGCCTAGAACAACACTGCACAGAGTAAATAAATACCACTAACCTACTATGGGACCTTGGACAGTTGACTCTTGAACTCACTTTCCTCAACTCTAAAAGAAGGGAGGTTGGGCTAGCTCTTAAACATCCCTTATGCCATCAGATTCTAGTGAAGGCAGTCATTAAATAAACATTCCTGGGATATGTTCCTTTCTAGCTGTTTATTCCTAGAATAAGTTATGTTCCAATCTGAAGATTTTAAGGATGTTCTAGGATTTAATGCTTTTGGATTTTTTTTGTTTGAATTATTCTTAACTGCACTTGGTCTTTCTCCATCCTTCAATATTTCAAATTTAAGGTGATAGAACTGCAGATTAAGAATGGAGAAGGACCTCAGAGGTCACTTTGTTCAACCCCCTCAATTTATAGATGAGGGGCCGAGGCCCATGAGGTCAAATGACTTACCAAAATGACACAGCTAATAAGTAACAGAAGCAAGTTTTGAACTCTTGTCCTTTGACTCTAGAGCTAGCATCTTTTCCACTATTCCATGCCTTGATAAGGGTACACTTTACTCTGGTGTAAATCCTAGCCCATTAATGCTTTATCACCCTGTGACTCAAGTATCTGGCCTGTGGAATTTTTCCTTAGGTCTTTTTCACCAAGATCATAATTGGTAGATTGGTGTTAAGCCAGGGATTACGTAATTCTAGACAGGCTTCTTAGGTATTTGGAGAGACTAAGAGGAAAGTACCTTTACCCCCTAGAGAGGATCATTCATACTCTAAAACTCCATGGGTGAGAAGGAAAGGATTGGGCTTTCCTGTTTTAGGGAGAGCAAAGTGAACACAGACAGAAACAGTTAAAGAAATCCTACTGGAAAATAAAAGGAGAAGCTTCATACCTACCCGGAAACCAAGTGTTGTTCAGTTTCAGAGAGAAAGGTCTGCCAACGAAGCTATTAAGTCACCTATCTTCACGTACTGAGGTTTGAAAGAAACATCTATGGTGTATCGTGTGTCATCATCTTATAGAAAATTATAGAACAGATGTTTCTTTGTGCAGTGGAAGGGCAAGGACAGAGAGAAACCTTAAATCAGCAAACCTCTCATGGCCTCAGGATTGCTCTTAATTTTTCAACTCTCCCACTTAGTGACTTTCTGAAGGGAAATTAGGAGCAGCATTTGTTTGCTCAGATTCAGGATCCTACTCCTACCTGCTACCTGGACAGGTACTTCTGTTACTGCACAATTTGCTTTTCTGCTCTTCAATATCAAGTATTGGTATCTTTAATGTTTTTGTAAACACAAGATGTTTTAATATGTGAAAAATTGTCTCATAAATAACCTTTATTATCTGTCAGAAAGGATGAAAATATAACTTTACATTTCTGTTTTAAAGTAATTTTAGTGCCTATTAGCTCTAAAGGAATAGTTCTATATAATTTAGAGGATGGAGTCACTCGACACGAGTTGACATTTCCACACAAACATAGAACCTTAATGACAGCCTGGGGATTTCGTGGGGAGTGCGCACTACTACAGGATATTAAAATAACTTATGGTGCCCTGTAATTCTTGTTTTGTGTATGTCCAAGGAGTTTTGAAGCATGCTATAAAGTAGAAAAATAAAACCCTAGGCCCCAAAGTCAGGCGCACTGCATTCGTCAAGTTTGAGGCATCTGGTCCTGTTAAGTGTGATGAAGCCTGCTGGCATCTCTTGGCGTCATTGGCCAACTTCTCTTTGTTTCCCATTCTTCCTATGGGTTTCCAAGATAAAGGCTCTGTCCTTTGATGACTTATGGAAGTTGTTGGGATTGTTTCCTTAAGATAAACATGAGGATTGGCTGAAGTAAGGGATGGCTCTAGTAATTGGCTGACAAGCATGCTGCCTTATTGAGAGAAATCCTGGGCTCTGAACTAAAAGCCTTTGAGGGAGGGAAGGGATAGGGAGGAAATGCCTGTGGATGAAGGTGTGTGACTTCATCCAGCTTCACTGAATTTGCTCAAAGATGTTGAGATAACTGACACATGCAATTCAATTCAATTTAACAATGCATTAAGCCCCACCTATGTGCAATGTAATGACAGGGAATACAAAGACACAAAGAAACATCCCCTCTCCTCAAGGAGCTTATATTCTGCAGGGGTACAATTTCCAAATTATTTCAATTCAGCAAACTTTTATTAGATGCCTACTAAGTGTCCAGAACTGTCCTTGGTGCTAGGTACACAAAAGTTTAGGCTGCTAAGTGGTGCAGTGGATAGAGCATTGGACTTGGAGTCAAGCAAAACCTGAGTTCAAATCCTGCCTCAGACACTTGACCTTGAGCATCACCTAACTTCTATTGGCCTGAATTTCCCAAAGTGTAAAATGGGGATACTAGCAGCAAATATCTCCCAGGGTTTTGCAGGGAAAAAAATGAGATAATATTTGTAAAGTGTCTGGCACATAATAGGAGCTATATAAATTATTATTACTAAGATGTAGTGTACATAGTAGGAGGTATATAAATGCTAAGCTCTTATTATTACTAAGATATATTATGAGACCTTAATACTATCAAGGATACAACATTCAATTTATTTAATTTTAACCACCAATGACTGCTATATGCCAGGCACTGTGTTGTGTTCTAGGGATACAATGACAAAATAAAATCAAATAAAAAATCAAAGAAAATGAGCACTTTTTGATCTCAGGTTAACTTTCTTCTGAGAGTATACACTATGTGTACAATTAAGTAAATTAAAAATAGATATAAAGTGACAAAAAGCAATTCCAAGAGGGAGGAGGGTAACCCGACAGAGTCAGGAAACACCAGCTATTGGTTGGAGCTGGAAGTCAGCATTGGCTTGGACACTGGTCTGGCTGGAGTACCTTGGGAAAACTGAGGCAAGACAGCTTTGTTGTTGGAATGTATGTTGTAAGTAATATTGTAGTGCTATGTGTGGACCTGCCAAGGAGAAGAATCATGTTTAAGACAGTGAGCATCCTGACTGGCAGATCAGAGATGTGAATTCCAAAGGATTCCTTAAAGCATGGCATCAACTTGGCTACACTCTGTGAGCCAAGACTATCTAGCCAAAAGCATTTATTCAATTAAGTGCCTACTACGTGCAGAACTTTGTGTTAGGTGCTTGGGATGAGATGAAACACTCACTCCCAGTGCTGACAGCTATGTCATACAACACTCCTTGATAATAATAACAATGATAACACTAATATTATAATTTCAGTAACATTTCTATGGTGCCTTAAGTTTTGCCCAGCCCTTGACATATGTTTCCATTAGCGTGTGAGAGAACCAAGGGATAAGTGAGGACAAAGGGTGGGAGAGCTGGGGAGGGGGTGAGGCTGGTACCAAACCCGGAGGATTAGATGAGCTTACATTATGTTGGCAGAAGTGGGGGGAAGCATTATTTTAAGATATATTTGATACTTTGGGTTTTTTCCTCCTGAGCTGGAGGCTAGCATATCTTAACTTGTACGTGAGGTTTGGCTGTATCACTTGCAGGTCAATGAGAAAAAGAGAAATTCTCCCAGAATGATGCAGGTCAGATGTACTTGTCAGTCTGGAAGGAAGGCTGGGGAAAATGAGGTGCTCTCTGAGCCACCACAAACAGACATACTGTTCCGACCCTACATATTGCAATTAAAATCCACTCTCCAATTTGACTTGTTCTTTTAATTTTAATTGAAGTGGTGTGTGGGTAGGGATTAGGTGAGTGCACAGATGTGCACAAAAATTAATATGAATGGGGAGAAATATCTTTTCTCCATAAAAGGACTGACCAAATGTTCACAGATGGAATTTGAGTGGACCCTTATTGAATAAATTCGTAGGGCCCACTTGGGCCATTTCTGCTGCAAGCCCTGTACTTGATATCAGAAAAGACAGGCTCTTTTTTTTCCCCTTTGTAAATTATCCTCATGCCTGATTAGTTAATGCCTTTAATATACATTAGTGCACCTTGATGAAAGTAAAAACAAATTAGTCCTAGAAATAAATTTTATAGACTATGGTTTGAGGCCTGATTTGTGGGTGGATGGAGGATGGCAAGGTGGGGGGGGAGGAAGGCAAGAAAGCTCTTCAGCTAACAGGGATTCATTAAGAATATTAGTCTTAGACTGGGGGGGCAGGAAATTACACACAAGGTTTTAGGAGATAGAATTTTGCAGAGACAGGCAATTTGAAAATCCCAGTTTTAGGGGAAAATGTTATAACATTCTGTTGGTGTGCATACTTCTTTTAGAAACATATTAGAAACGCACGTTATACATATAAATACGTATATAATGTGTATAAGACAATTTATATATGTATATGTATGTATAATTATTTATTTTATTGGTGCCTTTTGTTTTCACATCATAATTATTTCTGGGTACATCCCTACCTACCTACCCATCCACCCAGTTAGCCTTTCACACAACAGAGCAAAATAGTTAAGCAAAATCCTAACCTGATTTGAGAGTATGCAACATTCCTCACCCATTGTCCCTGACATCTTTAAGAAAGCCATTCTCTGGAGCTAAGATTGATTATAAAAATTGTACAGTGTTCATTTACTCTATTTCCATTCCTTTCCTTCCATGTAGATTGTGTGATGCTTTTTTTTCCTTATTAGGGAGATGGTGTACTAGTTGAAATTACCTGTTTGTAAGCAGTTAACCAAAACAAATGAAATGGTTCCAACAAAAACAAACAAGCTCCCCCAAACAAAGCCCCACCCAAAGTGTTTGTAGTTTTTGAAATGAGGTTGATTTTAAAAAATTAAGAAGCCAAGTCCCACCTTTATATAAAAAGCCCTCTAATTAATCAAATCATCTGTATCTTCCCTCTTTCTCAATTTCATCTTTAATGTAATCAAACTGACTTGAGAATTTTAGACTTCAAGTGAGTCAGAAGGGGCTTCAGAGATCACCTAGTCCGACCTTCTTGTTTGAAGTCCCAGAGAGCTTGCCTAAAGGTCCACGGGACATGGGTGGAAGGGCTGGGGTCTTGGTGAGTCTCTAGGGCCTTTCACAATATCAAGAAAGGTTTGAATTATAATCAGATCCTGTGTCTCATGACAGGATGTCCGTATGGGTGGTGGGTGAGGGCCCTGGGGGAATGAGGAGCCCCATGTGCAAATCTGAGCTCCTAGGGTATGCTTTCTGTGGCATGCTCCCTGACCAGATCTTTGCCTGTGTGCATACCTGTCATATGGACATCTGAAGCCATAGAACCCAAGAGGGATTAAAAGAGAGGGAAGGGACTAAGTACTTATTAAGCACCTCCTGTGTGCCAGATACTGTGGTAAGTACTTTACAATTATCTCATATGAAGGGCAGCAAGAGATGATCATTATAGGTGGAAAGAGAGGCAGAATCATGTCAGTGTGGGGTCCAGGGAAGTCTCATCACTTTTTCTCCAATGTTTAAAGGACTCACTTGAGTGATGACAGTGAAGGATGATGCTGGTCAAGGTCATTCCATTATCTCTATGCTTTGTCAACATGTCAACGATTTGTACTTCTGTCTGAGGGAGCCCCCTCCACCAGCCACAGAATCTAGCCTCTGTAGACCTCTGGTAGACAAGTCTTAAGGAACTTCCTGAGGCCCAGTGTGGCCTCAGTGCCCAGAATCATCCAGGAAGCAAGTGCTGGAGGCAAGTGAGTCAGGGAGGCAGCTAGTTGGTACAATGGATAGAGTATTAGATCGAGAGTCAGGAAGGCTTGAGTTCAACTTGTGCTCAGACACAATGGTATACTCAACTTCTTCCTAATGAAGAACTTCAAGGATATGAACAAGTGATTCTCAAAAGAAGAATTGTAAACTATTAGCAACCACAGGAGCTATTGAACCAAATCATAACTAAGAAAAATCAACTCAACACAACCCTGAGGTTTCACCTCACAGCCAATAAATTGGCAAAGATGACAAAAAGTGGTTAAAGAATCCATTTTAAAGGGGTTATGGAAAGAGGCATACTAATGCATTGCTGATGGAGCTGGGATTGGTCCAACTATTCTGGAAATCAATTTGTCAATATAGCAAGAAAAATGACCAAACTGTCCATTCACTTTGACCTGGAGATCCCAATGATAATAAACTTAGATCCAAAAAGGTCAATGACAAAAAGAAAAGTTTGATAGGCATCAAAATATTGGTAGCATTTCTTGTGGTAGCAGAGAACTGGAAAGCAAATAGCTGTCCATTAATCAGAAAGTAACTAAATTAATTGTGGTACATGAACGTCATGGAGTATTACTGTGTTGTAGCACAGTGTTTGGTATAGAGTCAGTACTTTGAAATGCTTATTGACTCACTAAAATGATGAAGATAATAAATACAGAGAAACACGGTAAGACTTATATGAACTGATGCAGGGTTAAGTAGACTCAGCCAAACTATAAACACATGCATGTAAATGTACATATTCAGACATATTACATGTGTATATATTTATAAATGTATATATGCAGTATATAACACACATACATATGTGTGTATTTATACACTAATACATATACATATACATACACATATACACATATATTGATTCTAACAAGGTAAAGGAAAAGAACAACAAAATAATTGAAACAACACAGTTTATTTATAACAACAAAGCTCTTCAGCAGCATTTTGGCAGAGGTGAGGGACTACACATGTGGAACACTGCACAGAAGACTAGATTTTCTTCAGTATATTGATTAGTTTTGCTGAACTTCCTTCCTTCCTTCTTGTCTTCTTTTCTTCCTCTTAGAAAACACATTACAATAAAGGATGACTCTCTTGGAAGGAGTGGGGTGAGGGACGTGGTATGAAACGTGAGTCTTATATTAAAAAAAGACTTCATTGATCAAGATTAATTGTACAATGATGGATGGCATTCATATATCACTTCTAGATTTGCCAAATGCTTTCTGTTCCTTATCTCATTTAAACCTCATAATAACCCAGTGAGATATTGCAGGTATTATGATCCCCATGTTACAGATGTGGAGATTGAGGCCTAGAGTGACTTTAAGTGTGGAGAGCAAGGTTTACAACTAGGCTTCTGCTGACCAGTTCTGTTCAGTGTTCTTTCCATTGTACCATGGTGCTTTACAGAATCCCCGAATCTCGGAGGTGAAAGGGACCTCAGAGAACATTGGACCCAGCCAATACTTGACCAAGAATCCCCTCTTCTGCCATCTCCCCAAAGTGGCCATCCAGACATTGCTTGGGGACCTTCACTGGGATGGGGGTGGGGAGCCCATGACTTCCCAAGGCAGCCACTTCCCCAAATGGTTGGCTGGCTTTTCTTTACCTCAAAGCCTTCCCTTCCTTTCCACCACTCCTAGCTCCATGCTCAGAGTCCAAGCACAGCAAGACTAGCTCTAGTCTACATGATAGTCATTCAAATCCTTCTCATCAGGAGAATGCCAGGTAGAATGAATTTTCCCCTTGATCATTTGAGGCAACAGAGACTGAGTCACAACAATAAGAGTTCCCTGGGCCTTAGTCTCCTCCTCTGAAAAGGAAGAGTTGGCTCAGGTCATCATTAGGGTCCCATCAAATCCCACAATCTTGTTTGCTGGCAATGAAGTCATCATTATTGACCTGCCCTGGTTCTGAGTGGTAATTTTAGGTCTGATGTAAATAGAATTCTAGGTCATTGGATGGGAACACAATGACCCAAGTTCTAGTCTTGGCTCTGGTAATTTTTGGTTGTGTGACTATGGCCAAGTCCCTTCCCCTCTGTGGGTTTCTGTAAAATGATGGAGTTGGATCACATCAAGGTCACTTCCAAATCTGACTTGAACCAATGATTCTGTGACATGGAGGCAGCGACTCCCTGGCCAGTGCTCAGGCTATTAGCCTAATTAACTTATCCATTAAAGATTAAATTTTCTCATCCTGAAATATAGGTGACAGAGAGACATCTAGACAGACCGGGCATAATTATGAAAGGTTTCAAATCTCTTTTTTATGAAATTCACAATTTCCCCAAATTTTCCCGTTGAAAAGTTATTAACTGAACCACA
Organism: Vombatus ursinus; assembly: GCF_900497805.2. Lineage (NCBI taxonomy): Eukaryota > Metazoa > Chordata > Mammalia > Diprotodontia > Vombatidae > Vombatus > Vombatus ursinus. The sequence goes on along the minus strand of NW_020954623.1, from coordinate 1,373,653 downwards.
GGAGGCCAGTGCTGGAGACTCATCATTGGCTGGGTAGAGTAATTCAATCACTTTGGGGGCATGTTGTTACTCTAACATCCTCTTGGGATGCATTTTTCTTACCCATACATTATACAAGTTAGATCAAACTTTTAATTTGATTTAATTTTTTTCCTGCAATTTTATTTCTCTCAAAATTCCTGAGGTGGGGAGGTCTCCTTCTGTCACTGCCATTTGGCAGGGCTTTCTGGGGCTGAGCTCTGTAACTTCCCAGGAATCCATGAAGCCAACACCTCTGCCAAGAAGGAGCAATTACCTTCAACCAACAAGCAGGGAATTTGGGAAGGTAAATGAGCCCATCAAGGTCACTAGGATCCTGGGCCTTACCAGTGTGGCTCCAGAAATAGGGGCACACAAGAAGAAGTAGCTGGCTGGAGGTTGGGAGCGGGGCTGCATCCCACCGGGGCCTGAGCAGTCTCACATCGATCTGCAGGCAGTTATAACTCCCTCAGGGTATAACCTTCTCTTTAGAGGCAGCTGGATAGAGCACTGGGCCTGGAGTCAGGAAGATCTGAGTTCAAATCCAGCCTCAGATGCTTACTAGCTGTGTGACCCTGGGCAAATCACTTCACCTCTGTTTCCTTCAGTTTCCTTATCTGTAAAGTGGGGATGATAATAGCACCTATCTCCCAGGGTTGTTGTGAGGATCAAATGAGATAGTATTTGTCAAGTGCTTAGCACAGGGCCTGGCACACAGTAGGTGCTATATCCCTCTTCTGTTCTCCTTCTATCCCTCAGTAGGTGCTTATCCCTCTTCTATTCCCTTTCTTCAGAGTATGAATAATTCATACATTCTTAGCAGGCTCAAAGATTACAATACTCCTAACTTGAACACAATAACCAAGGAAGAACATGGCCTGGTGCTGCCTTTGCATGTATTCTGTATTTCCTTGTCTGTGCACTCATCATTTGTCCCCAATAGAATGTGGGCTCCTTGAAAGCTGGGATGGTTTCACATTTTAAATGTTGCATCCCTAAGACCTAGCAGAGTTTCCGGGACATCATAGGTGCTTAATAAATGCTTATTCAACTTAGGGTTTGGGTTAAATGGAAGGGTAAATGTTGTCAAACCCATTTTACAAATGAAGAACCTAAGGCTCAGAGGGCAAATGACTTGCCCTGGGTCACACAGGATGGAACAGAACTTATACTCCAGCCCAGATCTTTTGACTTCAATCACGGCCTTCTTTTCCCTCTACCTTAATGCAGGCCTTCCAGACCCAGGGTCCATTGACCCCTACAGTCTGTGGATAGATTTGGAAAGAAAACAAAAAGGTAGATGTTTTCATTCACTTTTTCCTTCCTTTCTTATCCTATGTATTTTATTTGAGGTTTTTAGAAATGTAAGTCTGAGAAGGAATCTGGAGGATTCACCACAGACTACCAAATGGGACCAGGAAAAGAAATGAGAGAGACAGACAGACAGACAGAGGCAGAAAGAGAGAGAGAGAGAGAGAGAGAAAGACAGAGAGAGACAGAGAAAGATAGAGACAGAGAGAAAGAGGGAGAGACAAAGACAGAGAGGCAGAGACAGAGAGAGAGAAAGGTTAAGAACATCTATCCTAATCTTCCATTCAGAATGAGAATGTTGTAATCTCAACCATGGGCTGGAGATGCTCCAGAGTGTCTGACCTTGGGGTCTGTTTTCAGTCTTATTCTGTAGACTTCTTGCTGAGTCTGGACCCTCATTCACCTTGTTCTTTGGTCCCCTCTCCACCTTACTCCACGTCTTACTCTTAGGTAGCCCCAAGCCTCTTGTTGTCATTTCTTTGGTCCATTTGGAAAGGGGGCAGATCACTCATGAAAACAAGGACAAGAGTGTGGGAAGGAAGACTAATGGAACCCAGGCACAAATCTAATGAGAAACAGAGTATCTTCTGTATCTCCTAGATATGGACTTTGATTCTGATGAGAATGCTTTTTGGGAGACTGAGAATATAGGCTCTCTGAAACTGCTTGAGGGCCATACCTTTAGATTGCATAAGGAAATGGAAACTCTGAGATCACAAGTGGTTTGCACAAGGTCACAATGTTAGGAAGTATTGGAGCAGAGATTTGAACCCAGGTCCTCTGACTCTCAGTATAGGATTCTGTCTCTCAGCTTTGATGCAGTTGCTCTAGGAAGATGCTTGCTGGAACTTCTGTTGAGGCACATTTGATGATGATGATGATGACGATGATGATGATGATGAGAAGGAGGAGGAGGAGGAGGAGTAGGAGTGTGTGTTGCTGTATGCAGAGGGAATAGAACATGACCTTTTGCCATGAGGAGGATGGGATGGGGCTGGCCCCAGCTAGCTGTGGTAGTTGTCCATGGTCCTGAAAACCACCTGTACAGTTGGGATGAGTGGACCAACCCGCTTCAGACAAGGGCTGGCAGATGCTAGCATTGCCCCAGGCCACCAAGTTTAGAGGGTGTTGAATTTAGAGGTTGCTACCCTTACCAGGAATCCTTCAGCAGTGTAGAAAGAGCTCATTAGTTGAAAACATAAGCTACTGGATGACAGTGTAGGGTCAACCTCTCCTTCTATACACCATGTTCTTCCTGAAGCCAAGTACTGTATTTGTACATTGTGAGTCACAGATTTGACACCAAATAGAGATTTCTCCCATTAGAATGTAAGCTCTTTGAGGGCAGGGCTGGTTTTTACCTTTCTTTGTATCTCTGAGGATGAGCACACAGTAGGCTCTTAATGTGTGTTAGGCATGTAGGAAAATCTTAATGACTGCTTGGAAAATGATTAATGAAACCTGAAAGCAGAGAGGTGATATTCATTACCTAGTATGATTTTTGTTTGCTTGTTTTTGCTTTGTTTGTTTGAGGGAGGAGGAAGATGCTTTTTTTTTTAATTCTAGGCTTTAGCATAAAAAATGTTTGAAAACTGCAGAAATGGTTTCTTGCCTAAACAAGGTGCCAGTGTGCTCCCTGATGGAGCACATAAGACTCGAGAAGAGAGAAATAAACGACACGATTGTCACTGGAAGGGTGATAACAGAATCCATGTTTGTAAAGATAGGGGCTGTAGCTCCTAAAAGCATCAGTTAGATAAAAAAGAGGCTGGAAGTAGGACCAGCCCCCTCTGGGACTTCCCATGACAATGTAACAGATGACTCCCGATGACAATGGAAGAGTGGAAAAGGGAGGAAATTCTATTAACAAACTGTTGTCAATGCTTATAATAAGATTTGAACAACAGAATAACCAAACCTGAAAGACCAACATATTTTTCAAGATGATTTAGAGAAATCCCTCCATTGAGAATGTCAAAAGCCACGGTTCTGTCAGAAGTCATTACAAAGGCTAGACCCTTGGCAACAGATACAGTGAGCATAAACTTAATGATATTATGCTCCCTTTATCTTTATGCATCTTTTTATGATAGAATGTGGCTGTGCATGTGTCTGTTTATAGATCTTTATGTTTACATGTGTTCAGGGGGATTTCATCTCCCCTGGAGGAAGGAGTGCCCATGCGGAAGGATAGGGGACTAGCCTTGGAATCTGGATTATAGTTCTGCCTCTCACAAATTCTGGCTGGGCAAATCATTTGACTTCTCAGGGTCCAGATAAATCCAGGAGGTATAAAGTACAGATATATGCAGATGTTTGGGCATCTAGGTATCACAGTGGATAGAGCACTGGGCTTGGAATCAGGAAGACTCTTCTTTGTGAATTCAAATCTGGCCTCAGAGACTTACTAGCTGGATGACCCTGGGCAAGTCACTTAACCCAATTTATTTCAGTTTCCTCATCTGTATTGATAATCATCTGATGGAATTTGCTCTTGACTTACAGCTTTGTGGAGATTTGGACCATACATCTAATTCCTTTTCTGGACACACATGCTCATTGATGGATTTTCCTTCTCACACATTCACATACACACACAAACACAAAAACATAAACAGTCATCACTGGCCATCTGTAATTGCCTACTAACACTCATTCTACTTGTCCCCATTATTCCTTGGGGTCTCGACATTTTGTTTCTTCTGGGGTCACATTGCACGATCCTCACTGATAAAGCATCTCTTGCAGAATGAGGTGAAATGTTAACACATTTATTTGTGTGATTTTATTTTATTAAAGCCTAGAGAGATTAAAAACCCCCCTATGAACATAATGTAAGCTATAGGAATGAAAATCTAGGCGTAGAAACTTATCTTCCAGGTGCCTGAGATACTTTTCAAAGGCAGCCATCTTCAAGGGCAAACAATAAGAAGTAAGTGTGTCTCGGTTTTTCTCTCACAGTCAGAGTCAGCCCAGAGGTAGGTGGACTTCTGGGCTTGGCCATGTAGGCTGAGCTGGATCCTAGGGAAGGACATCATAAGGGAGACGACAAGGATGGTGGTAATACCGAGAAGCACAGTAATGGAGGCTGGATGTCTCCAGTGTCTCTTGGGTCCATGCTCTGAGCTCGCTTTAACTTCACACACTGCTTGACTTCTGTGGGAGCTCAGAGCATGGAGGAAAGAATCACAGCAGGAGAATGTGTCTGACTAATGGCATTACTATTGTATGAGATATCACAAGATTTGTTCTGAACTATTGGCTTCACAACCCAGGCTGGGGGGCTCTGGGAGCAGTTGGCAGTGGGGGAGGAAGGACAAACATTTGAAGAGTTGGGCACACTGGAACAACTCGAATTGTACACTTGCCCAGGCATTCTGACTTCTGGCTGAGTCGCTATCTTAACAGAAGAACTGGGCTAGTTAAAAATGTTGGCATGCTCCAGTTGGGAGCTGCTCTTTCTTTTGTCTGGCTTTGATTGCAATACTTTCTGAAGCTGGCAAAAGCTTGGGTTTTGTTCTGAAACTCTTGGCCATGAGCCTGATGCTGTTCCTTTCTTTGCAGCCTATTTGAACTTGAACCAATCAACTAGTTTATGAAGATAATTTATCGGGCCAGAGCCACATTTTCCAATATTAATGGTTCCAGGTGGGCTTTTGACCTCCTTTTGAGACCAACTGCTTAAAAGGGCCTAAATAACAGGGAGCTGATTCCCTTCATCTTATTTGATTGGATCAGACCCTTAGTAAAACCTATTTAGATCAGACACTGGCAGACCCTTTGTAAAAGCAACCAAGTCATTTTTCAACAGAGACTAAATCTAGGTGGATAGATGGGTTTCTTAAAAGTCATTGACCCTTCTGGCTCAACTAAGGAACTTATTCTGTATCCAAACATCACCTCTATGCCTTCCACCTCCTTACCACCCCCCCTAAAAATCTACCAGGTGATGGCATCAGTTTCACAATGCATTGGACATTAGCAGAGATGAAACTTCAAGGAACAAACCCCTTGTTTACCAATTTTCCCATCCCCCTCTTCTCTCTATGCCAGGTAAAGGTTGAAATGATTTTATGGGCATTCATCTTATAGATGACTCATAATACTCATACCAGTTCAAAGTCAAATAGAAGTCACTGTGGTTTCAGGTATTTACTGTAACACAAAGATTTAATTCTCATTGGCTGGCAGTTCACATTTGGATAGTGTTGTATCAGTCACAAAGACTTCATGAATATTCTCTTGTTGCATGTGGGAAAGAAATAGAAGGTTAATTTGTGGACCCACAAGCACGTGTCTTGGATTGTTGTGGTGATGACAATATCTTGGGAGGGAGAACTTTGTGGAAAGACATCGGGATTTGAAATCCACCCTAACCCTAACCACCACTCGACCTTGGGCCAGTCACTCCCCTTCTCTGGGCCCCTGTCTTAATCTGTACTATCAAGGGGTGGTGATATTAGTTTGACTTACACACTCTGAAAGATCTCTTCTCACATTCCATCCTGGGATCTTGTATCTTCAAAACTGCTCCTTTTACAATTCATTGAAAAAGCCATGATTTCATCAGATATGGTGACCGTCCCGCACCTTAATTATAAGTCTCCATGGGTTTTTGTAGCCTTCTACCCACACTTTGGCCTGTTTTATCACTTGATAGTCAATCAGCATATCTCAGAATGTCAGAGTTTAATGGACCTCAGGTAACATCTAGTCTAATCTCTACTCACAAAACAGCCCCCTCCACAGTCTTTGCCCAGAGATCTCCAATAACAAAGAGACCAGGACCTCTTAAGGTCACTCATTTCACTCTGGGATCAGCTAACAAGAATTCCCTAACATCAATCCTAAATTTGCTTCTTGGGACTCCCCAGATCTCCAACTAATATACGGTCAACTGAACAGGGACAAAATTCATTTGTGTGTGGATGCTGAGATGGACTCAGAAGAGTGTTGGATATGGAATCAGAAGACCTGCTTTCAAATCTTGATTCTGCCTCTTATTCCCTGCATGGCTTTCTTGGCCCCAGTCCCTTGTTTGTAGGAGAACCTCAGAAATCCTTTCCTCTCCCTCAGGTGTCAGGATTGAAGACTGAGTTTCTTCCTGATTGGGATCCCTACAATGACCTGAAGTGTTTTTGTGGTGGTTGACAAGGCAGCGCACAAGGTCTCCATCTGTGTTTTCTCTCTCTGTCTCTCTGTCTCTGTCTCTCTGCCTCTCTCTCTGTCTCTGTCTGTCTCTCTCCCCCTGCCTCTCTACTTCCCTCCCTCCTTCATGCTCACACTGTCTCTGTCTCCCCCCTCCCCCCCCTCCATTTGATTGCCCACTGCTCTTTCCAGTCAAGCTTGTCTTTGGTGACCATCATTTGCTGTGCACAAGCTCTCCTTGGTCATTTGCTGCGGTCTACTCACCCTTGGAAACTTTCCATCTCCTTTGCATCATCTGAAATGATCATTTTCCTGAGCTTCTCCTACTTCCTGTTTCAAAGGCACAGAGCATTGTCTGGAAGATCTGGGTGTTTTCAAACAGTGGACAGCAGCACAAAGCTGCTCCCTAGTAGTTTGGGATCACTGAAAAGACCACTATTTCCCCAATCCTATTTATTACTGGTCATAGAGTCTGGCTATTGGTAGGTGCTTAATAAATGATGAGTGGTTGTTTGATTCAGCCTGACTCTTCCTCTTTTTCAATGATGGGACTGGATTTCTGTTCCTCTAAGTAATCACTGACTCAGTAGTGAACTAGCTATAAAACTTAGTTACTTTCACTCATCCCTTTGGAATAAAAAGAATGATAGTTCAGAGGAATGTGAATATTAAGAATCATCAAGTAGCTAGACATACAGTGAGTTCAAAATCACTGTTCTGTTGTTTGTTTATTCATTTATTTCAAAATGTTTAATCAGAAAAAAATAATAATTAGCATGTGTGATCTCAACAGTGGTGAGCTGGGGACAGAGAAGGATTAGAAAATAGAAATGTGTGTGCCATTAATACAATAGGAGATTCATGGAAAAGTTCTTGATTGCTCAAACTTGGTATTAACTCTTTAAACGTGCTTCCTAACACTAGCCCCCAGTGAGCGAAGGGGTGCTGTGGATGATCAATGCAGTAAGCAGTCATGTCTCAGAAGAGACAAAATGTCAGCAAAATAATTGCCTAATGGTACTTTATGTCAATTAATTCATTTGTATTTAATTAAAAGTAGTCAAAACAGTTGGCTGATGGACAAAGATCCCCTTAGCTGCGTGGTTTTTCGATGCTTTTAAGAGTCTTGGTTGGGTGGGATATCATTGGCCTTTTGGAATGATCTGATCAGAATCATTTAGGAAAGAAAGCAACTGTTAGGAATCTCACTGTGATTATTTCTTTGGGGGAAATGAAGGCAAACAGAAGTTGTGATGTCATTAGTCCAGGACACCTTCTGCATCCAGATTCATGGTCACAGAAACCCTTAGGGTCGCAGACAGAGTGGTTGCTTTGTATGCCTTTCCCATTCACTATGTTAGACACACAGGCTCAGTCATTCAGTCTATGTGCACTTATTCGGTGGTTACTACATGCCAAGGGCTGTGCTTAGAGCTGGGGTACAAAAGGAAACAACCTCTGCCCTTAAGGAGCAAAAATCGAGACAGGGTAGATGGAGAAATGTGTGGATGTCATTGGATTGGGAAACTAACTCCCAGGGGAGGAAACTCCCACTACCAAGGTGATGGCACATTTTTTCAACTTAGAGTCTCAGAGAGTTGTCAAGAGCACAAGAAATCTTTCCTGTGAGGTTGCTCTCAGTTTGTGCTCTCTCTCTCTCTCTCTCTCTCTCTCTCTCTCTCTCTCTCTCTCTCTCTCTCTCTCTCTCTCTCTCTCTCTCCCTCTCTCTCTCTCTCTCTCTCTCCCCTCCTCCCCTCTTTCTCTCCACACACATATTTATAATATATATCTTATATGTCTATGGTCGTATAGTTGTGTGAAGGTTGTTTCCCCCTTTAGACTGTGAGTCCCATCCTTGAGGGCAACAACTGTTTTTGCCTTTCTTTGTATCCCCAGGGCTTAGCTCAGAGACAGGCACATAGTTGACTAATGCTAAGTAATGTTGCAGGGTCATATGGCCAGTGCATGTGAGAGGCAGGATTGAATCCAGGTCTTCCGGGTTAAAGATGAGGTCTTGAAGCAGCTTCTATAGACATGAAAATGAGATGGTTATGGGGATCTTAGAAGTCAGGAAGTCAATTCCTTCATTTTACAAAGGAGGAAACTGAGGGTCAGGGAGGGCAAGGTAAGTGATTTAAAATAGTCCAACTAGGAAACAACTGAGCAAGGCGTTGAAGCCACATCTTTTCACTCTAAGCCAAATGCTTGCACCATTGTGCAGATGATTGACTTCGCATTCTGCGCATCACAAAGCTAGGGAGCATCTGAGCTGAGATTCACATCTGGGGCTTCTAGTTCCAAGGTCAGCACTTTCTCTGCTGCACTAAGGTTTGCAATATGGGGAAAGTTAGACAGTTCTATAGTACAGGAAGGGCTGGATTATGCCCATTTTTTTAGGCAATCTCAGCTACAGGGACCATGGCTGTCTGATTCTCCCTCCCTCCCTCCCTTCCTTCCTTCCTCCTTCCTTTCCTCCTTCTTTTCCTTCCTTCCTTCCTTCCTTCCTTCCTTCCTTCCTTCCTTCCTTCCTTCCTTCCTTCCTTCCTTCCTTCCTTCCTTCC
>NW_020954623.1:1359285-1364605 GCF_900497805.2 Vombatus ursinus | reverse complement strand
TCCTTCCTTCCTTCCTTCCTTCCTTCCTTCCTTCCTTCCTTCCTTCCCTCCTTCCTTCCTTCCTTCCTTTTCTATTCATTTTCCCCTCCTTTTTTCTTCCTTTCCTCCAACTCCCCTCCCTGCCTTCTTCTCCATTTCTGCCTTAAGCTTGTCAGTGACCCACAGAGACATGGTTTAGTCCCACAAAAGAGACTCAGGCCTTGGAGGGGGTTGATTCCTTGTGTCTGAGATTTCCGAAAGAAACATTTGCTCAGTTTCAAGATTTCTTTGTTCTTGCTGCTTTTACCCAGCACAAAGCTTTGATATTTGCACCTGTTCACCTGTGGTGCCTCATCCTCAGCCCTCTCAGGTCTTCTCAGTTCTGGCAGGAGGAATAAATAAGTGTATTTTTCTTCCCTCCTCTATGTCCAGACTCATTGAATCTGGAGTGGGAAGGGATTCAGAAGGAGGTAGGGGGCAGAGAGAGGGATGGCCCTGAAACAGGGATGTGCCCACCTGCTGACTGTTTGACGTTTGAGTGTGGCTAATTAGCTAGCTCCCTGGCAAGCCAGCCACCCTGTTGCTTCTCTCAGTCCAGAATGACCACAAGCAGACCCCTGCCCTTGCCTCTTACAAGCCCTCACAGTTGGTCATGATCCTGGTTTGTGCCCCATTTACACTTCAGACAATAAACCATCAGACATCTTCAAACTTTGCATCTAACCCTCTTCTTTCTTTGTTTTGACTGTAGCCCTAAAGACATCTTGTCTCTTGAAATCCCTGATGAGGAAGCTACTTCTGGTCCCATGTGTCTCTTACCTTGGGCAGACTCCATGTTTTGAAGTGCACACTGGACCACTCCATTGCCCCTTTGCAGACCAGCAATTCATTTCTGCCCCTTCTCCAAGCCTGTTGAGGTCATCTGCTGATCTCTACGTCTTTCTCCCAACTTTCCTAAGGACTTGACTCTGTCCTGTTGTCTTTTTTCTACCCCAGGCTTGTTTGTCATCCTTGGGGCTGTCTCTATTTGCACCATCTCCCCTATCCAACTTCAAAGCCTTCCTTTGCCCTTCCTTCCCCAAGCTGCCTCCATCACACATGGGCACATTCTATACCTTATGTTGTACAGTCTTATTGAACTTCATCAACTCTAACAGTCAGTTAAACAACCTTCTGTCTCACACAAGTTAAATGGAGACTTTTCCCTCATTATGATTTCTTCTCCCTGGAGTCCCAGCTGCTCTCCCTACCCATCTCTCCAGCTCTGTGCCCAGTATTAATGCTACCATGGTTTGCCACTCTTGTGATTCACTAGCTTCCATGACCAAATCCTGCTGGCTTTCAGCCATTCCCAACTGGCTCATCTTGGAACCTCACCCACTTGCTCCAGCAGATTCCTCCATATTTGATACTTGGCTGTGAAATATCCTCAGAGATAGTCTTGAAACTCAACTACAAATCTTTGGTGTAGACCCTCAGGCTGGCCCTCTCAAGTGTCCAGAAATTCTTCTATTCTCTTCTTATTTATTCTTGATTTCAGGTGTGACTTTTGGTCTTTTTAGGTGACTCAGTGGATAAGTGCTGGGCCCAAAGTCAGGAAGACTTGAGTTCATATTCAGCCTCAGACATTTACAAGATGTGTGACCTCAGCAAGTCATTTCATCTCTGTTTGCCTCAGTTTCCTCACTTGTAAAAGGGGGATAATAACAATAGCACCTATCTCCAGTGTTGTTGTGAGGATCAAATGAGATAATATTTGTGAAAGCACTTAGCACACTGCCTGGTACATAGCAATTGCTATATAAATGCTAGTTGTTGTTAATTTCTGACTGCCATTGATTTAAATATTTTCCTGTACACTCCCACATACATGACAATTCTTTTTCACTGAAAAAAATTCAGACCCATCAAATGGGAACTCCCTTAATATTCACTCCCTGAAATCTTCATATTCATCTCACTTTTTTCTTTTCTCCCACCTCAGAGGAATAGGCACTTTCTTAGTTAATGCCAGTCTTGGACCTTGACTCCATCCGTTCTCTCAAGAAGTTTTCCCTACCCAAAGTCCCTTATTTTCATGTATTTTCAATTGATTCTTCTCCAGCAGTTTTCCCCAACAGTCTTCTTCCAATATGCCTATATCCTCATTTCTAAGAAAGGAGGTGTGAAAGAGAGAAAGGAAGGAAGGAAGAAAAATAGGAAGGAGGGAGGGAGGAAGGAATGAATGAAGGAAGAGAGAGAGAGGAAGGATGGAGGGAGGAAAGAAGGAAGGAAGGAAGAGAGAGAAGAGGGAGGGAGGAGGTAACAAAGAAAAAAAATGTGTTCTCTTAATCCAAGTTTTCTGACGATTCAAGCTAAGATAGCTTCCTATCTCTCTGTAGCCAAATTTCTTGAAAAAGTTGTCTCTGCTTGCTGCCTCCTCTTCTTCCCCCCTCTTCCCTGCTCAGCCCCGTGTGACCCATCTCCTGTTGTCACCACCCTACTTAGTCCCCCCTTACTTCCTAATCATTCCGTGACCTTATTTTGATCCTCATATTCTTTGAATGCCCTGTGCATTTGATGCCATTGTCCATCCACTCTCACAGTATACTCTTTCCAGCATGGACATTAGGGACTTAGACTTCATCTAATTCTCCTCCTCCCTCTATAACTATTACTTCTCTTCCTCTTTTGTTAGATCTTTGTCCTGAACCTGAATTATTAAGATGGATATTTAACAAGGTGGGGATTCCTCTCTACATCGTCTCCTGGACAACTTTCCTTATTTCCCCAGCTTCAGCTATGCCCTCTGTGCAGGTGATGGAGCCCTAAATGCCAGCCCTGACCACTCTTCTGCTCTTTGGTAGCCTGCTGGACCTCTCCATGTGGATCCCTGCTGATGCCAAAAATTTGCTATTTCTAAAATGGAGCTCATGATCTTTCTCTTAAAGCTACTCCTCCTTCTGACTTCACTGTTTCTGTTTATGATCCCACCTTCTACCCATCTTGGAAGCTTTGGTATTTTATGACAGAGTGGATAGAGATCTCATTCACAAAATAGACATTATCAGGTGCTATGTGCCAGGTACAGTGCTAAGAACTGATCTTGAATCCAGGAAGCCCTGGATTCTAATCCTGCCTCTGACACTGCTACCATGGCTCTGTGACCCTGGGCAAGACTTCTCAGTGCTCTAGGCAATTCTCTAAGACTCCAAGTTACAGAGGGCGTGGATGGCTACTGTCCTTCATTCTTGAAGGACATCCCAGTGTGGTCACTGTGTGGATCCTTTCAAAGATTACTCAATGACTCCCCGTTTTCTACTGAGAAAAGACCAATTGTTTTTGCTTGGTTTTCAAGGCCCATTGCCATCCGACACCCACTTACCTTTCCATCCCTCTTCCATGCTCCTGTCTCCCAACTTTGACTACTTGACATCTCTTGAATCTGTCTTGTCCTTTCCCAACTATATGCCTTTGCTTATGCTGTTATCAATGCACAGAATGTCTGCCTCCATAGATTTGACAGCTGAAATGCTATTCATCTTTGAAAACCCAAATGAACTACTCTATCCTGTGTAAAGGCTTCTTTCATTTCACCTCTTGGTAACAATGCTCCCTGCCCTCTCTGCCCAGCAGCTTGTCTGTTTCTAGAACTCTCCTATATTACTCTCCATTACTATCTGCTGTCAATGAGTCAACATGCCCAGACACTGTCCTAAGTGCTGATGATAAAAAGAAAGGCAAAAACAGAGAGTCCACCTTTGAACGTACAACATACAAATAAATAGGCGGATGTGGGATATGCACAAAGTAGCTGAAAGATAATCTCATGTCTTGTCTCTCTACTTGACCATGGACTTCATGAGGGCAGGGGCTGTACCTGATCTAAGCTTCTCTGTTTATTCAGTAGGTACTTGAGAGAAAACTGAATTGAATTGAAGGAGACAGGAATTGGTCAGGGCCTTGAAGGACAGAGGGACAATGTGAATGTACCGAGAAGGGACAAGGAAAGTCACTAGAACGTATGCCATGGGGCTAGAACCGAAAGAGGCCAGTTAGTTCAATCTATCATTTTATAGCTGAGGAGCTAAGGCCCTAAGGAGAACAGCCCAAGGTCACGGAGAGTCTGTGGTTAACATGGGATTAAAGCCCCCTGAATGCTGCTCCCACCTTAGAGCAGTGGCACATTTTCCACAGACCCCATAACCCCTACTCAGTCCCACTGGCATGATCTGTATCAGGAGATGGCTGTAGTGCCCAGCCCTTGGAGGAGGGGAGCTTAGCCCTCCCTGAGTCTCCAGCTTTTGCTCTCTTGGAGTCATGGGAATGCAGGCTGCCACCACAGGGGGTGATGGGGTGCCTTTCCAAGCAACTGAGGGGCATCAGTTTACCTTGCATCTCCTGAAGAAACACGGAGCGATTTCCCCTCTGCCAGTTGCCATTAGCCTGGGACCTGCTCCCAAAGCTGAGCTCCTTGGGGAGACCTAAAGCCCTGGGGACCTTTGGAAGCTCAGGAATAAAAGATCCAGAATAAAGAAAGAAAACAAAGGAAATGGTGGGTGAAAAGCCTTTCGGAACTGCTCAAGGAAAACATTAAAATTGGGGAAGGCTACAGACTCCGCTGCCTCCTAATTACTCTGCCCCACCTGCCTTTAAGGCTGAAGCTGGACCCGAAATTAGGGACTGTGGAAGCGGTAGCTCAGCCGAGACCATGGCTGTCTGTGTACATATTCAGCACCTTACAGCCCTGCGGGACTTTCTAGAGCTGGGCCGACCCTCCTCTGTGCCGATGGCTGCAGGGACCGGGCTCCAGCATGGTCCAAAACATCACTCTGTGGAACCAGGCTGATGCTCCCAGGATTTCATAAACCTTAGGTTAGACTCCTAAGGTCTATTGAGAATTGGAGCCCTGGTGGCAGCTGGGAGAGAGGTGGGGACTGAGAAGGAGAGAGAGAGAGAACCCTCTCAACCTCCTCACTCGATCTCTGTCTCCCTGGCGCTGTCTCTGCCCCATCTCTGTCTCCCTGGTGCTGTCTCTGCCCCAACCCTTCTTTTCCTACCTCTATATCCTTCTCTCTGCCCCATCTCTGTCTCCCTGGTGCTGTCTCTGCCCCACCCCTGCTTTTCCTACCTCTATATCCTTCTCTCTGCCTCATCTCTGTCTCTCTGGCGCTGTCTCTGCCCCATCTCTGTCTCCCTGGTGCTGTCTCTGCCCCAACCCTTCTTTTCCTACCTCTATATCCTTCTCTCTGCCCCATCTCTGTCTCCCTGGTGCTGTCTCTGCCCCAACCCTTCTTTTCCTACCTCTATATCCTTCTCACTGCCCCATCTCTGTCTCCCTGGTGCTGTCTCTGCCCCAACC
>NW_020954623.1:1309512-1359185 GCF_900497805.2 Vombatus ursinus | reverse complement strand
TTCTTTTCCTACCTCTATATCCTTCTCTCTGCCTCATCTCTGTTTCTGATTGTCTTTCTGACCTTTTCTCTCTATCTCCATCCCTGTTTTTGGAGTCCTCCCTGTTTCTGTCTCTTTGCCTCTTCATCTATATCTCTCTGTCCCTCTCTCTTTCTCTCTAGACCCAGCCTCTCTGTCTCTGCTCCATCTCCATTCCAATTTCTGGCTCTGTCTCCCTCTCTTTGTTTCTCTTTCCCCTTCCTCTGTTTCTCTCTCTTTCCTTCTGTTTCTCTCTTTCTCTCCCTTGCTCTCTGTCACTCTCTCTCTCCCTGTTTGGGGCTTGTTGTCTCTCAGTGTGTCTTTGTGCCTCGGTTTCTGTTTTTGTTTCATTTCTGCTCTGTTTATGTCTTTCTGTTCCTTGCTCTATCTCCTCTGCCCACTTCTTTTCCATCTCTTTTTCTTTCTCTCCCTTTTCCTCCCTCCATGGTGCAGCTGTTTATGGAAGGACTCTTCCTGGTCAATGACCTTCAAAGTTCCTTCAGGTGATGCTAATTCTCAGCAGCTGGTACTTTGAATGAGATAAAGAGAAGCTAGAATTTCTCAGCACCTTTTAAGAAGAACTACCCCAGGCCAGGAGCACTGAAATCCAGCAAAGTTTCTCCAGTATCAGTGATACCCAGCTCGATGCAACACCACTGCATTTATTTTTTCAGAACTATTCTGAAGTCTCCTGAATAATGAGACAGCACACTGGTCCCCCCATAGTAAACTGGGGCCCCAATCCTGCTTGCCTACCCTAGTGAGTCCCAGCCAGTGTCTTCCCCATGGTTTATGCCCTTTGTTGGTGAATGGTCCCTTGCCCACCAGGCTTCCTGCCCTGGATGGCCTCTGGCCTCCTGATTTTCCATGCAGCTAGTTACAACCATCATATTCTTTGGAAGTCATTTGTAATACATTTATAGGAGACCATCACTCGGCAGTGTTCTGAATTTCCTGCTTATGATGCGATGGCAAAAGTCATTAAACATTAGCAGTAATAGTATTTTCGCTGTAATAAAGTGTTAATTACTTCCACATGGTAATGGAGCAGGGGAGGGGGGTTTGTGCTATTGTTACTTGGCCTAAAATAATTTCCATGTGATAATTTTCCAGGATATCAAAAACTGAATAATTATGCACTAATTAAGAAAGTCGAGCCTGCTCTAGGAGTTAAGACTGCATTAATTTTAATGTTTTTACAGTCCTTTAATTGGGGAAAGGGCTGTAAATTGAGAGCTGACGCTCGGTTCCTCCATGCGGAGGCCTGCCTCTGCAATCTGCCTCCTATATACAGCAACCCAAGGTCAACACAAGTTTGCAAAATCCCTCTGCTCTTCATCCAGAATGTATTGGTGGTGAAGCAGGCATCGATCACTCTGACAAGCATTTAACTCTCCGGGAGCACATGGCCTCCCTTCTTAAATTATTAATTGCATTAAATACATTTTCATATCGAGAACTGTTTGCTACAAACTGTTCCCTGGTAGGGCCGTGCAGTCCCCCTGCAGCTGGCCTTCTGTTGTTTGGGGGGCAGACGGGCCAGAATGGGGAAGGTGAGGAAGAGCGCCAGCCAGGAGTCCAATGGTTCATCCTGAAAAGTCACCTTAGTTCATGGGGTTTGAAGGTCTGCCATGTTGTTTTTCTGTCTCTATCATTTTTTCCTGAGCTGATTGTGTCTCAGATGGGTAAGAAAGCACAGATTTGGAGCCTCATGCTGCCTTCTTCATTCTGGTAGCAGCAGATTCAGCCTCACTTCAGGACTGAGGGTTAACCAGGGTTGTACCAAAGTGTGCCCAGTTCTGGCAGGTAAAGAAAGGTCCCGGGCTTTGAGCCATAGACCTCCTCAGTCTTGCGGGGATTCAAAGAGATGGACCACTTTCTAAGGCCCTGCCTTAAACCTTGAGCTGGCAGACTATTTGTTTCCTGGAGGTGGTTGGGTTCTGGTGGCTGTAGACAGGCTGGTTTGGTCTTCAGGACATTACAAAGTGGTTACTTGGCTGCAGAAGCAAGTTCATAGATTAAATCTCACCTCTTATCCATCTCTGTGCTATACTGATTCCTCCTCCACGGAAAAATCACACTCCAATCCCTGGGACTCTGGGTTCTGTTGGGTGAGTTTCACAATTTTGCCTGGACCCAGGTCTATCGTGTAATTCCCACCCTTCTCTTCCTCTACCCCCAGATCTTTCCATTTATAGCTTTTATAATAATAATCAAATCAATACTACTATTCCTGGAAAGTCAAGCCAACAAACGTTTATTAAGCATTTAGTATGTGCCAAGCACTGTGCTTAGTGGTGGAGATATAAAGAAAGGCAAAACCAGTATCAATTAACGGGCACTTCTCCCTGGCCCAGACTCATCTATATGCTCTGTCTTCCCCTTTAGAATATATACTCCTTGAGGGCAAGAATTATCTTGCTTGCTTGTATCGCCAGCTGCTAAGCACAGTGTCTGGCACAGAGTAAATGCTTAATAAAAACCATTCCTCCTTTCCTCCCTCCCTCCCTCCCTCCCTTCCTTCCTTCTTCTCTCTCTCTTCCTTCCTTCCTTCCTTCCTTTCTTCCTCCTTCCTTCCCTCCCTCCTTCTCTCCCTCCCTCCCTCCTTCCTTCCTTCCTTCCTTCCTTCCTACCTTCCTTCCTTCCTTCCTTCCTTCCTTCCTTCCTTCCTTCCTTCCTTCCTTCCTTCCTTCCTTCCTCTCTTCCTTTCTCTCTCTCTCTCTTTCTTCCTTCCTCTCTATCATAAAGTTAAAGTTGACAAGGACTTGGGACTTTAGAGGCCATTTAGTCCAACACTCTCATTTTACAGTAGAGGAAACTGGGCCCAGGTTGGTTAAGATACTTTCCAAGGTAATAGCCAGTAAGTATCTGAGGCAGCATTCACACTTAGGTCTTGGTGGCTCTAAATCCCATGCTGTATCCACCACATAATATTATGCACAATGAAGGAGAAGGGTAAGAGCTAAGCCTTTCCCAGAATTGTAGATTTGGAAGGCACTTCAGGAGTCATGAAAATAATAATGAAAATCCTGATGATCATAGCTTCTATAGCACTTTAGGGTCAGCAACGTCCTCTACATGCATTATCTCATTTAATCCTCACAACATTCCTGGAAGGTAAGTGTTATTATTATTCCCATAAGATAGGGCAAACTAAAGCACAGAGGGGTTAAGTGATTTGCTCAGGATCACACAGCTGCCAGGGTCTGAGGCAGGATTTGAACCCATGTCTTTTTGGCTCCAGATTCCTCATTCTGTGAATCCAAGCTGTAACCCAGGAGGAATCCTCTTTAAAATAATAGCCCCCATGAGTTGTCTTCTAACCTCTGATTAAAGACCTGTGGTGACAAAGAGCTCCCTAGATGTCATGCCACTTTGGGGAAATTCTCATGGTGACCACTTGCATGCCCTTGTCTGTAATGCAGACCAAGCTGATCCCTCTCCTTTTGATCATTTGAGCCCACCTGATCTCACTTGGCTCCTCCAGGATCCTGCTCCATCCATTGGTTGGTCCTTCCCTCACTCATGTTTCACCCATTTCTGCGATCCATCCGTGGGCATTTGCCTGTCCACACACTCAAGTTTCCCCATCCTTCCCTTGACCATTGTGTGCCATCCAGATTCCATCCTAAAGGCTTGTTAGATGCAATGGTATTAGAAAAATAACAACTCATTTACCTAATAATGGAGAGTTTACAAAAGGTCTCCCCACAATAATCTTGTGAAGTAATCAGGGTAAATATTATCTATAAATAAAATTTACAGTAAAATACAAATAAATATTGTTTATAAATAAACATTAATATTAATATTAATAAATAAATATTAAGACTCACCCAGCTAGTGAGTGACAGTCAGCTAGGTGACCAGATACTGCAGAGGAGAGAGCACTGGGGCACGGAGTCAGGAAGACCTAAGTTCCAATCCAGCCTCAGACACTTCCAAACTGTGTGATCTTGGGCAAGTGGCTTCATCCAGCGGCTTCAGAAGTTTCCTCAACTGTAAAAGGGAGATTAAAAACAGCACCTACCTTGCAGGGTTGTAGTGAGGATCAAATGAGATAATTGTAAAGCATTTTGCACAGTGCCTGGCACATAACAGGTGCTACAGAGATGCTAGTTCTTATGATTGTTATTATTATCATTCTAATGAGGAATGGGACCTGTCCATTATGCTGCCTCTTAATGAATCAATCAGAGCACAGACAGGCAAAACAAAAACAACTGAAAAGGGCAGCATCTGTACTTAATAATTAACCCCCCACCCCCACTAAAATTAGGAAAGCAAAAACAATTCATGGATTATTTAATAGGACAATCCAAGTTTTAGCTCTGTATAAACAAGCCTATTACAGTATAGAACTGGGTGCAGCTAGTTGGGGCAGCTGGGTAGGATAGTAGATCGAGTTTTGTAGTCAGCAAGACCTGAGTTCCAATGGTACCTCACACACTTAGTAGCTATGTGATAGCTTTGTAGCTCTGGACAAGTCACTTTTCCTCTTTCAGACTTGTTTGTTGATCTGTTAAAAAAAACACTTTGGAATTAGGTTTGGATTTGGAGTTAGAAGCAGGGTTGCTGCGATGATCAACCTGTGTGTATTCGCACACACAGACACACACACATAAATATAGCCAAATGTATCCATGTACACAGTACATGTATAGACACATATTCGAACATACATATACAAATATGTATACATGTATGCAGTGTGCATAATACACATATATACATGTGTGTATATGTTATATATATATGTGTACTATGCAAACTTTCAAATTATATTTAAATCCAATTATAATTAGTACATAGCATGATTGGGAACAGTATTATTTCATTGTTTGTACTTATAACCCCAGTGCCTAGCACAGTGCTGGGCACATAGTAAATGCATAATAAATCACTGTTGATTGATTGAGAATCATTAGGTTTTTAAGAAAAGCTTGTTGAATTGAATCATGAGCCAAATTTGTTTTAGGAGAATGGGGTGTGATTCAGACTCAGGGATCATTGGTTGTAGGACTTAGGAGCTCAGTCTTACCAAGGAATGTTGTGGAAAGGACATCTTAAGAGAAGGGGAAAGGGGTATAATGGAAATAATGCCCTGAAAAGATGTAAACTAGAGTCCCAGCCAGGTCGGGTCTAAATTCAGAATGCCAACATTAATGATGGGTCATGAGAGATGGAATTCACAGCTGGGGCCTAAAGCTAGCACAGGATTGGGGGAATACCCTCTAATGGGGATGCATGGGACTGGTGAGATAGGTGATAAATCCTCCATGCTGCCTCCGTGCTGCCATCTTTTATGGGGGGCCACATGCTTACTTCGTTCTTAACTTCACTGGGGATGGTGTGTTTACATGCTCACTGTGACCATTCTGTGCTGTACCAAGTCAATGTTCTTATGGAATTAGACTCCCCCCTCTTCCCTTAAATGCCCCCATCACTACCCCTTAAACCTGGAAGCAGGGGCTTTTTTGGATAGCACTGGTGGAAGGCCTCTAGCACTGTTCATCAGAGATGGGCATGTCATGCCAGCTCCCATATCCTCTCAAGGTACCTAGAACCTTTTCAGTCCACCAAGTCATAGAATCTTCTGGATTATTTTCTTGTCCATCTTCAGTAGGGGAAGGTGAGTTTAGTTCAAGGTTAAGGTAACCTCATAACTAGACCCTTGAATGACAGATGCCTGGTCATGAAAGTCTTCCAACCCAGAAATCTTCACTTGAGTGACAGGGATGGTGCCTTTAGCCCCTTATACCAATTTCAAAGAAAGTCTTTAAATGGACAGATTATAGGAGAAAGCCACCCCTGAACTCTTCTATGGACAGGCTTCCTGGGAGTTCGATGACAACAGGCCTCTAGCCTGCCTGACTCTCTGTCTGCTTGTAGGGTCCTTATCTAATTAGCCTTGGTGGCTTCCACTTCTCCCAGTGAGTCATTGACCATGAAGCCTGCAGAGTGTGTGTGTATGTATGTGTATGTATTTGTGTGTGTGTGTGTGTGTGTGTGTGTATGTGTGTGTGTGTGTGTGTATGTGTGTGTGTGTGTTGGGAAATTTCCAATATTTGAAGATGGCATTCATTCTGTCAGAATGAACGTTTCCCTATTTTCTTTGTATACCCAGTGCTTAACACAATGCCTGGCACACAGAGGTGCTTAATAAATGCTTACTGTTTGGCAGGTTGAGCCTCCCATTAACCCTTCGGAGTCCCTTTCCCATGTTTCTTCCTTTCTAACTGAAAACTTCCCTGTCCCTTACATTTTTCACCATCCATGGAAGAGTGTTGAAGTCCCTTCACCATTTCTGCTCTCCCCATCTGAGTATGCACCAGTTTATAAAAGTCAGTGCCTAGAAATGGCCACAATTCTCCAGGTGGGGCCTGAATGAGATGGAGTTAAGGGTCACTGTTTGCTCTTTTATCTCTCTCTCTCTCTCTCTCTCTCTCTTTTTTTGCTTAGGCAGTTGGGGTTAAGTGACTTGCCCGGGGTCACACAGCTAGTAAACGTCAAGTGTTTGGTCTGAGGCTGGATTTGAACTCGGGTGCTCCTGACTTCAGGGCCGGTGCTCTGCACCACCTAGCTGCCCCTGTATCTCTCTTTCTTAGTATGGGTATTAGACTTGAATTAGTTCAGCCAAGAAGACCCTTGTTTTACTGGATGCCACATCACCTTGTGGATTCACAGTGAGCTTGCATTTCTCTAAAACCCTTCAGCCCTTACAAATAATAGTCAAAGACTATCACATAAGGCTTTAGCTTGCTTCCCCTACCAGCTTGGTGTCATCCCCAGACCCGCCTTCTTCCATGTCACCTCTTTGTTCATCTAAGTCACTAATAAAAATGGTGCAGGGCAATAGAACGCAGCTCTTTCTTCATGACCTCAGTATGCTAGTCACCAGTTGGTGAGGATGGGAACATTGGATTCAAAGCAGGAGGTTTTGGAGCTCCTAGAATTTGCCCCCTTCATGTGCTCTACTTTGAAGCTGTTAACTAGGTGAACCCCAGGTCACAGAGTAAGTAAGTAGCAAAGGCAGGATTTGCACTCAGGGCTCAGACCCCAGACCCAATGCTCTTTCTGCTCCATTTTACAGCATAGTTGAAAAGTGAATTCTAAGTTTACCTGAGGCTGCTCCCCCGAAGCTCATGCTTCTCCATCTGGGCAGATTGTGCAAGGTCTTGTCAAATGCTTTGGGGAAACTGAGCCCAAAAGTTCCTCTAGCATTTCTCTGATTGATCATCATGACAACCCAGCCAATCCGAGGGTCATGTTGCTCTGACCTGCTGGAGGGCACCCAGAATGGGGCTATCAGAATGGAGAAGAGCCTCAAAGTCATGTCACAATGAAGTGCCCAGAAGAGCCAAGGATCCACCTTAGCCAGGAAATGACTGATCTCTTTGCCAAGGAGAGTTACAGCAGCCAATGCAGCACTGGCGTGAAATAGAAACAGATTTCAAAAAATCTTATGATGGAATATTGTGAGCAGTATGGCCAGCCTCATAAACAATGCAAAGCAATAGAGGGCAAAACAAATTTGCAGAAATCTTGGCAAAAAAACTCACTAAGTCAGAGCATCCCAAGGGCACTTAAGGATGGACCTGGAAGAAGGAGGAAAGGATGGAATGGAGGAAAAATGGAAAAGATCTATCAGCATTTCTAGAACACTTGTCCCTTCAATGACAGTAGGGTTGTCATATCTGGACTCTGACCTCCATGAGTGAGTAGCAATAGCAGTAAAGAAAATCAAGATGAGCAGACCAGCTGGAAAAGATGCCGTGCTGGAGGCAACACCATTTCAGGAGTATTGAGGAAGTGATTTTCAGCCCGTGTGAAAGAGGAGTGGCTACCAAAACCATGAAAAGGTAGTGGATGATCTTATAGAAAAGACAGGGTGAACAAAGCATCAGTGACTGCTGACCATGTCTACAACATCTTCGTATTCATCAAAGGCTAACAACAACAGCAACAACTAGCATTTATGTAACATGTTAAGGTTTGCAAAGTACTTCACAAATATTATCTCTTTTTAGTCTCACAACAATACTGGATGTAAGTGCTATTAATTATCCCAATTTTGTAGATGAGGAAACTGAGGCAGAAAGAAGTTAAGTGGCCTGCCCAAAGTCACACAGGAAGTAAGGCTCTGAGGCTGGATTTGGATTCAGGTCTTCTTGACTCCAGGTCCAGTCCTATCCATTGTAAGAAGGAGCTGTCTTGGAATTTGGTAGAACAAAGGAATGCACAGACTTTTTGCATATTATACTGTATAAGAGACCATCATTCTATAATCACATGACTGACTGAAAGTTGCGAATTTACTCAACTGAAATTTTCCCAACTGAAAGTTGAGAATTTAAAATCCCAATCTGCCTCTTGTTCAGTGACTATTAAAAAAATTTGCTTTTGTTGATCAAAATACTGCCTCAAAATGTTCTTCCAATAAGGTATTTCCTGTCCATACAGCAGAAATCATGCAGGATTCCTTGGGAAACATGATGGAAGGGGTACTTTGATCCCCTGCTCTCTGATGATCAATGTCAATATGTCAGATGAGTTAGGAAACAGAGGCATACACATACATTAAAGGCATTTGCTGCTACCACTGAGAATGACTAGTCTAGAGCCTGAATCAAAATAGAATTCCAGATATTATTATTATTGTATTTATTATGGAATAATCATTTTTGCAGATAACCTTGCGCTAATTACATCAAACTCGGAAAATTGAGAACTTCCTAAGTGAGACCGCAAATCCTTTGAAACAGTTTGTCTGAACTGTTCACATAGGACAACAAAACAGAACAAAAAGTGAGAAGATGAAGAATGTCTGTTGTTTGGACTCAGATAAATTCAGATGCCTCCAGTTGAAGGGTCCACTGGGGGACAATAGTTCCTTTGTAGACTAACCAAAGAAAGAAGGTGGTAGATGCTTCAATAAATAGAGGTAGATGTAGGCTTTATTTCAGGAAATCCTTCTTAACAAGTCCATTTCCCCAAAGTAGAACATGTTGCCTGGGGTCTTGCTAGATTCCTCCTCCCTGGAATGAAGGTTAGATGATCACTTGTCAGATATAACACAAAGGGAATCTTTTTTCAAGCATCCATTGGAACCCACCCAACTTTCAGATTCTGAGATTTTGTGATTCTTATGTTCTGTGGTCTTATCCTTGATTGAACTGCTCCTGGAAAAGATCTCGTTTAAATTTAGTTTAAATATTACTCTTCTCTTAGAGAATATTGATACTTTGATGATATATTGACTCCCTCCAGGAGTCAAGGTGGGTCTTCTCTACTAAGATATGTCATCACCCATCCATGCCTTCTCCTCCGCCACACCTCTTTCCATGTCTCTGCATAAATCCTCCACAGGGGTTCCCTCATGGGCTGAGGATCTTTCTCTGCCTCTCTTGACATTGCATAGATGCATGTGTATCAGATGGGCTGTCCATTGGGCCTCCCTGATTTTCTCCACATGAATAGGCCATCTTCTTTTCCAAGGGCATCCTTTATGACACTTTCCTTGGGCAAAGCTTGGTTGTCAATATGCTATGACAAACTCACACCCATTCATACTTCTCTCTATTGCCCTATGTGGGCCCCTCGACTTTCTTAAGATCTTGCATTGGGTTTTCTATGAATTTTAGGCATACAGGGTTGCCAGAAGAGTATAGCTGTCAAAAAGGTTGTTTTTGTTTTAGGGAGAACCTTGAGACTAGGAAAAAACATGAGATGACATCCTACAAGTAATGCACCCTGTTCTCCTTCTGTTCGCTTCCAGTTTCAGCCAATTGTCCAGGCTCAGTGTTTGTCCAAGGTCCATGCTTTCACTCTATGGATTATCCATTTACCTGTGTTCCAGCATCTGGACAATAGACATTCTTCATCCACTTGCTTTTTCTGTTGTGAATAATCAAGCTGAATGTTACTGACTCATTATGATTCTCTGTTTGAATGCCCTACAGTGTTCCAGGGTTTGATACAGTCACAAAAATGAGCAGATAAAGACTGTCTCATCCTAAAGGGAATTTCTCTTTTTCTTGGACTCTACCTTAGGCATCCTACACAATTGAGGCAAATGTCATTGGTGAGCATAAATCTTCCTATCTTATGCCCCACTTAATATAGATAGTAAGAGGGTCAGAAAACAAAGGGCTTTTTGTGATTTCATCTTTTAAGGAATCTTTTTTTTTTGAGCAAAGTGACGTTTATTTATTTATGGTTCTTGCAAGAATCGGGCGTGTGTGTGTGTGTGTGTGTGTGTGTGTGTGTGTGTGTGTATGTGTGTGTGTGGTACCCCCCCCAAAAAAGAAAAGAAGGGACACACACACCTTTTAAGGAATTTTGTGTGATTTTAACATACACATGGGAGACTTTTCCTTGGGGCCGAATCTTTAAGTTATGTGCTTTGCCTGCCTGAAATAACTTTTTTTGATGGTCAATAGACAAAAGCCAGAATGGGAATAGTATTTTGTCTGCATCTTTGAGTCAACTGTGTGATGAGAATGCCTTATGTTAATGATGGGGTCTGGTGCCAAATATACTTTGAACAAGCTTGCCTGTCATGAGGTGGGCGGCAGGCTTCATCATCAGACCCTTGGAATCATGCTTGGTCTTTGCATTGGTCAGAATTCTTATTTTTTAAAAAAAATGCTCATTTTTACAATATTGTGCAGAATGAGACACATTTTTGGACACAGCAAATGCAGGAATTTACTTGACTATGCAAACCAGTTATAAGGGCTTCCTTTTTCTTTTATTCCAGTGGGGGAGGGAAAGAGAGAAAAATAAATGCTGGTTCATTGAAAATAATAAAATTTAATATTAAAAAAGAGAGAGCCTGACTATCTCTTTCTTAGACTTTACTTAAGGGCATTCTATACATTGGAAGAGATTATTTCCATGAAGACTTTGTGATGGTATTAAAGCCCAGGAGTTATTGATATTTTCCAGATCACCTTCTGTAGTAATAATAATGTCTGAGATAGTTTCCACACCTTTGGCCACTTCCCTTTTTTCAAATATCTTGACAAAGGCAGATCCCCTTTAGCTTCTGCCTCCTCTGGGTGTCTATGAGCTATGCTGGTCAACACGTGCTATTGTTTTTTCTTCAATGCCCTTCCCTCTTCTTTGTGTGGCCCCTGGGTTGGTGTCAGTATTAGTGAATGCTTGTACTAAATGCAGAGTGTAAGGTTTTCACAATTCCACATTGCAAAGATCCGTGGGGAGTTGTCCAACTGTAGAGCCTAGCCTCTCAGGGCAGAGGTAAGAGTCTGTGCTCCATTCTGTGAACATCCACAAGTCGGGGTGGGCTATAACCCTTGGGAAAGGGAACTACCGGGAAGCAGGAATTAGAAAAGCATTCCATGCTTGAACAAGTGGATTTGCTATCAGAAGTGAATATTTGCAGGTCATAGTCCCCTTGATGTGCCATTTCAGAGAATGCATTTTTGTATTATGTACTGAAATGATAACCCATAATGGATCTGGGAAGACTCACTGGAATGGGTCTTGGAATAGATGATGTGTGCAATCATACTTGTCCGGGGAGATACATGCAGAAGCTCCTGCCTTGGATTCTCCCTCCAGTGACTTGGCTGGCTGGAACTGGGAAACTGAGCTACCCTAAGATATGGTGTGCCTGGTTTGTGACATGGCGGAGGCGGCAAAGAGGCAGCTGGAGGTCCTGAGACAAGAGAAGGTAGAAAGGGGGTCAGACCAAAGGCTCACGTAGATTTTAAGCAAATACATTTAATAAGTGTGTAGGATGGTGGCAAGGTGCTATGTTTGGTGCTGGGGACAAGACAATGTGGCTCCTGCCTTCAAAGATATTGTAATCTATATGTGTGGGGTTAAAGGGTGACCATAATTAATGAGGCAGAGTGGAATAGCATAAGAGCTGAGAGCAAGGCAGCCCATGTGGGATAAGGAATTTGAGGGGGGTGGGAGCAATGTCAGGTGGGGGTACCACGGAAGGCTTTTTGGGAGAAGTTCCCATAAGTTGGGCTTAGAAAAAAGAGGGTTTTGATGCAATCAACACAATACAATATAATAGATTTCATTACATATTACGTCTTAAGGCAGCTAATTGCGGTGGTGGATGGAGTCAGGCAGACCTGAGTTGGAAGCCTATATCAGAAACCAGTGGTGTGACCCTGGGCAAGTTGTATAACCTTCATCAGTCTGTTCATCTCAGGGGAGGGAACAAGTATTTATTAAGCACCTACTATGTGCCAAGCACTGTGCTAAGGGCTTTTTACAAATATTATCTGATTTGATCCTCACAACAACCCTGGGAGGGAGGTGCTATTCTCATTTTATCCTCATTTTACAATTGAGGAAACTGAGGCAGGCAGCAGTTAAGTGAATTGCCCAGGGTCACATAGCTAGGAAGTATCTGAGCTAGATTTGAACTTAGGTCTTGCTTACCCTTGGCCCAGTGCTCTGTGCACTGTGGCTCCCCCTAGCTGCTTCTATGTGATCACTAACACTCTGTGATAACTTTGAGATGATCTTCTCCCCTGGTTTGTGTCATGGATCATTGGCCATCTCTTGTGAAGCCTATGGATAGAGACCTTTGGTATGCAACAGAGTTTTTTTTTAATGAATAAAATCAATACCTAAGATTATAAAAAACCTTACCCAATTATATTGATATACCATCACACATACACACACATGCATGCATGTGTGCATGCATGCACACATGCTCGTACATACACGTGCACACGCACGTGCGTGCACATCCACGTCCATGTAGGCATAGGAGGAAAGGGATCTCAGGACGAAGACCAAGAGCCCCAGGCAGCAAATGACCCAGCCCGGCCCCCACTCCAGCCCTCTTTCCCCTACACTGTGCTGTTCCAAGTGCCCTAAGTCTTCCAGGGAGTTAATCTTTTTTATGCCTAAAACCAGATGTAATCCATTGGAAAATATGTACTGTTTCTTATTATTGAGTCACCCTCTCATGCTGTGCACTGAATAAAACACACACACATACATCGTCATCATCATCATCATCATCATCGCTCACTGAGGAGAAGGCCGATGACTTTTCCTCACAGAACGAACCCATGACCCTGGCTGAGTTCCAGTCAGGGGCTCCAGGTTACAGAAAGCCTGAAGATCTTGGGAGAGGCACCTGCATCATGGACAGGCTGGAGCCGTGCCCATTCTGGTTAGAGAAAACCAGCTGGGAGCACCTGGGTCCCCCATTGGCAGAGCTTGCAAAGGCCTTAAAAAAGGCATGCTGCCAACCACCATGAAATATGCAATTGTCCATCTGTTGCTAAAATTAAAAAAAAATCAAATCAAATCAAAATTTCTCATCCGTTGCCAACAATCTCACTAAGTATCGTCCAGTTTCTAACCTGCGGTTCCAGGGAGAGGGGGCTGATGGAGTTGGGATGAGTCATGGGAGCTGCTTCATTCCTGGCTTTTGTAACCAGGTGAATGGAGGGGTGGTTAACCTCATTCAAGGAATATTGGAAGAAACGAAGGCTCATCAGCTTCTGGTCCTGCTCAGCGTGAGTCAGAGCATCCTGAAGGAGGAGCAAGGATCTGAAGAGAGGATGTTGGCTCATTCCCCCGCTTTTGTCCAGAGCTCTTCCTGTGCCATCCTAGAGGAATGAAGATCTGATCTTTCCAGAACTCTTTGGAGAAGGGGAATCCTGGACAAGAGCAAATAGGAGAGGCACCGACAAGGGCGTTGGTGTTACCCTCATCTTAAACTCTCCTCAATTCCCCGAGGATTTAGACATTGGTCTCCAGGGCACCTTAGACAGATCAACTGATTCACCTCCCTCATCGTTACTGGTGAGGGGGTGGGGGCCAGAGAGGCTGAACACACACCTAAGGTCGTAGCTGGTGGGAGATGCAGAGTCAGGATGAGAATGTAGGTCCTCTGACTTCATGGTGAGGCACTCACCACTATACTCCACAGCCTTCTGGAGCCATGAAGGACGCTGGACTCTGTAGGGCATCAGCAGATCCCACCAAGTGGGAAAAGCTGCCTCTGATGTCCTTAGCCACCGTGGTCTTAACATCAACGAGGAGGCATATTAGAAGTGATCATCATCACCAACGGGTAGAATTACAATTTTTACTGGCCTCAGTGACTCAGGGGCAGTCCACATGAAGCGATGGGAAGGAGCCTGTTTCAGTCCATGGGGAGTCTGCATTCGTCACATTCCAGGTCGGGCACAGTCACTATTTTTTCCCTTTAAAGGGACCCAGACAATTTCTACTACTGGGAATGATCCGTATGGTAGCTTGCATTTCTCTAGGGTTTACAAAACAGTTTCTTTGCTGAGCTTAAGCACTGGCAAACCCATGAAACCAGAATGACTTCACATCTGGTTCCAATGATTGCCTGGGTGTCATCTGAGGACCAGCCTGGTTAAGTGCGGAGGCACTAATCACTAGAGCTGCAGCAGTAGCTGCAGCGTGGTATAATGGATAGTGCCCTGTGCCTGAAGCCAGGAAGACCTGAGTTCAAATCCAGCTTCAGACACTTTCTAGTTGTGCAACTCTGAGCAGGTCACTTAACTTGTATCTGCCTCAGTTTCCTTACCTGTAAAATAGGTATAATAATAGCTCCTACTCTGTAGAGCTGTTGTGAGGATCAAATCATATAATATTTATGAAGTGCTTAGCACCACACCTGATGCGTGGTAGGCACCACATATGTGTTAGCTATTATTATTGTAAATTAACAATTCTAAAACAATTAATAATTATCATAATTAATTATATAAATTAATAAAATATAATTATATCATATATAATGTAACCTATTATGTGTTATTGCATGTTAATATGAATTATGTACAATATATGAGTATTCGTATGTAATTATATCTGGTTATTTTACAATCCTGATAATAATAATACAGTTGCTTGATGGCAGATAGATGATTTTCCAATGTGCTATTAATATATAATAATTCATAATAATAGCTAACATGTGAATAGTGCCACGTGTCAGGCTCGGTGCTAAGCATTTTACAATTTTATCTCATTTGAGCCTCACAACAACCTTGGTAGGTAGGTACTAATATTGGCCCCATTTGACAGATAAGGAAACTGAGGCAGAGAGTGGCTAAGTGACTCCCCCAGGGTCACACATTGAGAATGTCTGAGGCTGGATTCCCACTCAGGTCTTTCTGACTTCAGGCTCAGAGCTTCGTGTGTCGCCACTTTGCTGCCCACCTGGAGGAAGGGTTGAAAGGTTCTGCCTAATAACCCTGCCATTGTAACCATCTATCAGTTTTATAGGCAGAGGGCGATTGAACTTTCTCTTTTTCCTTTCTTTTGCCCTGCTAGCCCATTCATTTTTTCAAAACACGTTTTCTTTCATTTTGTTTATTTCCTTCCTTCCTCTTTCACAATTTTCCCTCCTTCCCCATTCCTTTAATATTTAACAGATTGATTTCTGTTGTTTTCACACCACCCTCATTTCAAAATAACATTCTTTGTCATCAGAATTTTAAAAAGTGAAAGAAAAAATAGGAAGTCAGCAAAGCCAACTTGCAGATCAACTGAGTCTGACTGGAAATGAAAGATTCTGCTTCCTTCTATGAAGACAGAGGCCAATAACTGGATTTTGGTAAATCCTCCAGGACCCAGCTTCTTAGTCATTTTATACACACGAGCTCGCACACGTATGTGTGTATACACATACAAAGCCACACATTATCACACATTATATGAATATATGTCACATACTATGTGTGTGCATAAAACCACCGTCTCATATGTGCACGTATGAAAGCATTGCACGTGTGTCTATAGGAAACTCAGTCGCGTTTTTCTTGTTCTCATTCCTTCCATCTCTGTTCTTGTGGTCATTGTGTCTGTTGCTCTGTTGGTCCTGTTTATTTCACCTCATATCAGTTCGTACAAATATTCTCATGCTTCTCTGAACTCATTATATTCGCCACTTCCCATAATTCAGTATACATTCATGGGTCACAATTGGTCTAGTCATTCCCCATTCTACGGGCAGGGGCAGCTGTGTGGCATAGTAGGTAGAGTGCTGGGTCTGGAGTCAGGAAGTCTCATCTTTGTGAATTCAAATCTATCCACAGGCACTTACTAGTTGTGTGACCCAGGACAAGTCACTTCACCCTGCTTGCCTCAGTTTCCTCATCTGTACAATAAGCTGGAGAAGGAAATGGCAGATCGCTCCAATATTTTGTTCGAGAAAACCTCAAATGGGGTCATGAAGAGTCAGACGTGACTGAGAAACAACAAAAATCTATGGGTATTTGCATTGTTTCTAGTTCTCTGTAACCACAAAAATATCACTGCTGAAAACACTAGAAATGCAACCTTCATTCTGCCTTTGAACTTCTCAGGGTATACGCTGGGTAGCAGAATTGCTGAATCAGACATCCGGGCATTTGAGTCCCTTCATGAGAATAATTCCAAATTGCTTTTCAGAGTGGTTCCACTAATCCAGAGCTCCACCAACAGTATGTCAGGGCACCCATCTTCCCTCTCCTGTCAATATTTACATCTTCTTGTTGTTTTTGCCAATTCTGTGGTTGTGAGATAAAACCTCGAAAGCTAAGTGTCAGGTGGAAAGGGTTCTGGACCTGAAGTCGGGAAGACCTGAGTTCAAATCTGGGCTCATACATTTACTGACTGTGTGACCTTGAGCAAGTCTCTTAGACTCTGTCTGCCTCAGTTATCTCACCTGTAAAAAGGGCATAATAATAGCACTTACTTCCCAGGGTTGTTGTGAGGATCAAATGAAATAATATTTGTAAAGCACATTGCAAACCTTAGAACACAATATAAATGCTAGTGATCAATATTTTTGTTTATTGTACTTATATAATATTGTTAATACTGTAATTATTGTTTGCATTCCCTTTACTGTTAGCACTTTGTATCAATCTTCACGGTTGTTAATAATTGAAGATTCTTCTTTTGGGAACGTTTGTTCATCTCCTTTGATGACTTCTTGAATGATTTTGCCTTTTCTTTTTTAAACAAGGACTCATTAACTACCTTGGTGGTGGTGATTTGCCGACTCTTTCCCATAATCCCAGAAAACTGACACATGATATTTTGTAGTGGAGCTCTGGGAGACCAGGTGTGTGGAGGCACCCACTGTCACCTCATGTCACAGGGGCCCCTATGGGAAGTGAGATAGGGTGGGGCAGGGGCAGGGACTTCTCAACCTTCTGCTTCTCTGCTGGAACTGAACCACAGCCCTGTTCTATTTTCCAAATGTTTGATGTTTCAACAGTGAGAAACAGATACTACATCTCTACGATTGTCAAGAGTCAAATGTTTTCTAATTTTCAAAGTAATTTTTACATAGATTATTCCATTTAATCAATGCAAAAACACCGTCTGGCAGTGGGGCAGTTTTTATTGGAGATAATGAGAAAGGTCCTATGGTAGATGGCTGGATTAAGAGTCTGGGGCCTGGACTCAAGGAATGTGTGTGTGTGTGTGTGTGTGTGTGTGTGTGTGCGCGTGCGCACATGTTTGTGTAAAATATAAACAAGGAGAGTGTCCCAGAGTGGAGTGGCTTACCTTGATAGAGAGTGGCTTCTGCCCCGCTGGATGCTGTCACATAGAAAACTGAAGAATTATTTGTTAGGTCTATTAAGAGGAAATGATCGTTCAGGGCAACTGTGTCCCCCTCTTCCATCTGCTGCCCCGTGCCCTCCAAAGTGGCTCTCACCTTATCTTCTCTCCGGTGCTTCCTCCACCCAAAGACCTTTCTACACCCCTCCCAAAGAAGACTGCAGCCAAATTACTGCTACTTACTCTCCAAAGGTTGGAACTTCCTCTAGAATGCAAGACCCTGGAAGCAGAGCTTGTCTCCCTTTGTATTTGTATCCCGAGAACTTAGTGAAATACGTGGCGCCTGCAAGACACTTAGTGAATGTTTTCATTCATTCGTTTGTTTCACGTTGAATGAGAGACTTCTGAGGCCATTTCTGCCCTTGTGGTCATCGTCCAGTCATACCTGACTTTTCATGACCCCGTTTGGAGTTGTCTTGGCAGAGATACTGGACTGGTTTGCCATTTCCTTTTCCTGCTCATTTTACAGATGAGGAAACTGAAGCAAACAGGGTTAAATGACTTATCCAGGGTCACACAGATGCTAAATGTCTGAGGATAGATTTGAACCCACAAAGACAAGTCTCCCCAACTTCAGGCCAGAGCTCTGTGCATTATGGTGCCCCCTAGCTATCTCTTTTTTTCTGAGCTTGAGGTTTGGTTATTTTGAGTCCTAGCTTTGACCACTTATTAACTATGACCTCAGGCAATCACTTGCCTTTTCAACTCTCAGTTTCTTTCTCTGTAATATGAGGAGCCTGGATTAGAATAGATGATACCTCAAGCTTTTCTTTTTTGGGGGGGGGAGTAATTGTCCTTTCTTTATTTTTTTTCTTTATTATTTGAATTAATTTATTTTGATTTATTCAAACTCTTTCGAGTTCTCCAGCATAGGATGCAGTAGAGAGGGACTGCATTTGGAGGGCAGGGATCTGGATTCTGGTCCAAGCAGTGCTGATGATGACCATAATGGCTCAGGGCGAGTGACTGCATCTCATGAGGATGCAGTTTCTCTAGTCAACTTGTTTTTATCAGTTAAAAAAGCATTTACTTTTTCTTCCTAGTAGGCTCTTAAAAATGCTGATTGATTGAATGAGAGCACTTTCTGTATGAACATTTAAAGTGGCATAAAAATGGAACATGGCGAGTGCCATTACTTACATCTTCCCTTAATATTTCCCTTTTAAAAACTGATAGAACCGGGACAAAAATTCAATCTAATTCAACTGAAAGGGTCGTAAGAGAATAGACTTAGATCAGGAAGAGACATTAGGGGTTGTCTAATCCAAATCTACTCATCTTGCAGATGAAGAAAGGCCCAAGGATGTCTTCCATTTGATTCACCAAAATGTGAGGACTTTACTGCTTTTCTTCTCTGTCTTCTATGGTGTAGCTCCCCGCCCCTCGCCTTTATTTAATCACCTTTCAAGTCCTCTGATTCTGCCTTGTGTCCTGGAGTGGAACCTGGGTTCCACTGAGAGTGACCTCTGCCCCATCTCTGCCGCCCCATCAGGCTGGGAAGGCTTTGGGCATAGGCCTGGGTCCTAACACAGACTTGACTCAGGTTGGCTGCTGGTGGGTGGTTTTTTGGCTAGGACATCACTGGAAGACCATGGAGAGTTTGAGATCTGTGTCAGTGACTCTGCAGCTGACACTGACTGTGTCTACTTTCTATGTGTTATGTATGTACATCTGTATGTCCAGGTTGTCTCCGCCATTATTGTACATCTTTTTCTTTTTGTCTTTGTAACCCTAGTGAGGAGTCTTGTCTATGGCAGAGAAAATTCTCAATCGATGCTTGTTATTTGACCTGGTGCTGCCAACGCCAATATGGTTCACTGATTAATTTTGATGGGCAATGCTTCCCTCAGTCCCCTGTGCCCCCAGTACTCCAAGTCTCCCCCAGCATAGCTTATCTGGGACAGTGGCCAGTGGGGAAGGACCAAGCAGAGCCAGCGTTTCCTGTCTCCCCAACAGAACACTTACGGACACAGACTTCAGGCTTCTATGAACAAAAGAGCAGCTCACAAGAGCCTCTTGATTCTCAGTTGATGGCATTCCACGGAGGCAAGGGTGTCCAGGCCCCACTGGCTGCTCTGACAGATGATCTCCTTGGGGCTACGGACATCAGTGTTTATTCTCCTGGATCAACCTGCTGGCTCAGATCCTGTCAGTGATGAGGTGTTCTGGCTTCTGCTCAGAGATTTACCTGAATGAATGACGTTACCCTTCGATGGGTAAAGCAATTTGTCTCCAGCAGAGAAGGCTTGTGATGGGTAGCTGCCTTTCCTCCCTGAGGCACCTCAGCTGTGGAGCATCATGGGACTCCCTTGGGTTTTCTCTCTGGGACAACACGTCCTGAAGACAGCCCCAGAAAGTTCCTGCTTAACCCAGATGGGAAAGGGCAGATGGAGTGGGCCCTTTGTCACCTTCGGGGCTTCCTGAGAACCCCCCTTCACCCTGTGGTTGGGAAGGTAGGGAAAGGGAGGCTTACATCTCACCAGACTGAAAGTATGATGCCAGGGAAATGGAGATGCCTAAGACTGACTATTGAGGCTGCTGAGATAGGCCCATGGCTCCTTTTTCCTAAGAGGAGAAGGATTAGGGGAAGGTGGCCTCCACTTAACTTGACCCAAGGTACCCGGACATGAAAAACTGGCCCAAGGAGAGAGAGGGGAGACAAGGGGAGCACAATTATCTATCTGTCTATCTTTCTCTCTCTCTCTCTATCTATCTTTAGATACATAGGTATAGATATATGCACATATAGATATACGCACATATAGATATACACACATATACACACACATACATATATGTATATATATACATATATGTACACACATATGTATATTGCAATATCACATGATGCTGCCTCCCAGGCTAGGATTAGACAGGGCAATCAGGGACCAAGGATGACCTCTTCTACCTTCTGAGAACCTCTTGGCCATAGCACCAGCTGAAAAAAGCCTGCAGAAATGTGTTTGCCCAGAGGAAGCCTTCTGGTATTCTCCTGGTATAAGTGTCTTTTTCTGAGACAGATTATTATTTGTCCAGTTTCACCTCCAGCACTAATCTCTTAATGTAAAGGGTGATTAGGAGGAGTGGTGAGGATAAAATGGGATTAAGAAATAAGGCTCATGACTTAATGATTAACAGTGGAATTATGACTGGATCAATACAGCCATGCATGTGATGAAGAGGGTGAGAAAACGATTCCCATGCCCGTGTTATAGTTCTGAGTTTAACAGGAATCTTTATATCCACCCTAAATAGTTTTTCTTCCTTAACCCCAATACCATGCATTGACTTAGTTGGGCATGTTGGGGTAAGCTTTTTGAGGGCAGGGGCCAGTTTGCTTTGGTTTTGGTGTAGAACAGTGTTTCAGAGATAATGTAGGCCCTCCATTAACACCTATTGATTGATTGATATGGAAAAAAGAACCTTTTAGCCCAACACCCCAAGTGATGCCTGGACTTTCAGCAGATGTTCTGATCCTGGGAATTAATGAAGGGAACACTTTTTGACTTATCCCTAGCATGCTTACCATTGGGTTATACATTTTTTTTGGCCCGGTGACTATCTCTGTGACGCTGGGTATGGTATTCAACCTCTCTATTTCTCAGTTTTCTCCTCTGTTAGGTGAAAGGGTTGGATTGAATTAACTCTGGGGTCATTTCCAACTCTGTGTCTATGAGGTTATGACTGCCTCAAAAGGTTCAGAAGGGCTGTAATCTGCATTGGTGGATGTAGTTCTTACAAAGAGCAAATCGTGGAGCTTCTGAAGCATGATAATATAGAAAAATGGAACCCCTTCTGTGTGGAGCCCGGGGAGGTAAGGCAAACTTTACACTTGGGTCCCAACTCAGTAGTTCACAGTTGCTCTTATCCAGGTTAATTTTCAAGTGTACAGAATTTGTGTTTCTCTTTTCCAAACAAACTAACCATTCAAATTCAAAGAAGTCTGGCACCTGCTGACACTCTGCCTTGGAGGAAGTCACAAACCAGAAGTGCTACCATGTTGTCTTAGAATTTTATAGACTTTTGAGAAACCAAAAGGTGGCAGCCTACTGCGGTGGAAACAAAACTGGTCTTAGAAATAGGTGCCGTGAGCTCTGATCCTGGCTTGGCCACCGGCAGCTGAGTAAACTCAAGATGTCACTCAACCTTTTTCGATTTTGTCATCTGTAAAAGAGGGAGATGGACCAGAGTCAACACGATCTGACAAATATTTATTAAGCTTATCTCATGGATAAAGGGCTGGGTATACAAAGACAAAATGGAAAATAACTCCTTTTTTTAAAAAAGCTTGCCTAAATGTAAGGAACTTGAAGAGGACACCTACAAATAGCTGGGAATCAGGGAAGGTGCCTGGAGGAGGTGATCCTTTAGCTGAGCCCTGCAAGGTCAGGATTCTTTAAGTCCCTGCAAGTATAGGAGAAGGAGTTGCTTAGCATGAGGCTCAGAGGTGGGATGCCCTTCCCAGTCCTTGCAATGCTAACCCTGTTAGAAAAGGACATGATCTAGCTTGGTGGGGCTCATTCCATTTGCTGGTCTCCCCGTCTGCTTCATTAGCTCTTCTGCAATCCCAATGGCTCACAATGCTGCCAGAATTTAAGGGTGATCAGTTGTTTTCCTCACAACACCTTTGCATGAGAGAAGTCACCATCATTTTGCTATCTCCATTTTTCAGATGAGGAAACTGAGGCTCAGGAAGCTGAAATCACTTATGCACAAGTATACTGATAATATCTGAGATGGGCTTCTAATCGATGTCTCAGCACACCAGGTCAAATGCTGTTGCTACTGCAATACCAAAAGGACTATGGGAAAGTGGCTTCCTAAATTGGAGTTTTTGGAATCCTCCTTTGACCCCTTGCTTGAAGTCCCTTCTCTCTAGTCTCTCAGTACTTCTCAGGTCTCCCCAGTTCCTCAAAGATTCTTTCAGGATAATATATCCAGGTTCTTCCATTACTGGCTAGATCTTCCTGCCTTCTCCTTTGTTTTGGGCTTGAATTCCAAGGTTTAAAAATAGTTGATATAAAACTGAAACAATCAACCAAAAAAACCAGCCACTTGGGAGTTTTAGTTGGCCACAAGCTCAATCTAAGTCAATAACTTCCATAAATGTTAATGAAACCTTAGGCTGAATTAAGAGATGAGACACTTACTGTCCATAGGACCATGGATCTAGACTGGAAGGGACCCCAGAAGTCATCTGTTGCAGCGCTTCTTAAACTGTGGGTCATGATCCTATACAGGGTCATGAAAAATTTGGCAACAGTACAAGGTTTCTGAATGCACAAAGTCCAAAAAATAATTAAAAATCGAGTGCATGATGAATCCAAGGTGTTTTTGGCAGTGCTTGCCCATGTCACATCTTGCATCCTCTCTACAGCCTTGGTTCTGAACACAAAGCATGTGCACAATGCAAAGTGCGCATGCCCTGAGGCCACGTAATGCCAATGAACCCTGTGGAAATGGGAAAAGGATCGGAGCGGAAAAAGCTTAAGAAGCCCCCATCTAGTCCACCTCTCCCATTTACAGATGAGGAAACTAAACTGAGACCCAGAGGTTAAATGATTTGCCCAAAGTTACAGGTACTCATCATCAGTGATGGGAGAGAACCCAAATAGACAACCCATCAGAGAATCTAAGTCCTCTGACTACAGAAACACAATTCTTTCTATTGAATCTCATTGCCTCCCACCTCTTAATTTCATAGATGAAGAAACTGAGGCTCAGAGAGTTTAAATGATTTGTTTGAGGTCAC
The DNA here is from genome assembly GCF_900497805.2 of Vombatus ursinus. NCBI lineage: Eukaryota > Metazoa > Chordata > Mammalia > Diprotodontia > Vombatidae > Vombatus > Vombatus ursinus. The sequence goes on along the minus strand of NW_020954623.1, from coordinate 1,335,814 downwards.
ACAGTTAGAAATGGGGATGTGATAGTCAATGTAACAGTTCCATTTGAAAAATATTTACTAAGCAACTCCTGTGTGTAAGGCACCATACTAGGTGTTAGTAATTAAAAAAATAGTACCTGTCCTCAAGGAATTTACATTCTGCTGGGGAAAGGAGATACCGTACATGTATAAATGAGTAAATAAAAATTATATGCAAAGTTACACAAAGTAATTTCAAGAGGTAGAAATGCCTCTGAATTAGGGGGGATAAGGATAGGTATTATGTAGTAGGTAGCACCTGAACTGTGCTTTGCAGAAGATAAGTCAGAGATGAAGAGGCTTAAGGGACAGCCCATGTAAATGTATGGAGGAGGGAGATTGAATGTCATTTATGGGTGCATAGCCTGAATCACTGCAGTAGCCTAGCTTAGACCTACCTCAGAATAATTAAAATGTCATTAAAGTGGTTTTTAATGAAAAAAAAAGTGTTGATGAAGCATACCCCCAGCCTCTTGTTGGAGAAGCAATTGACTGAAGGTCCAAGATGAGACATGTATCTCCAGATGTGAGCATTGCAAAACAGATTTATTTTCATTGACTATACTTTCGTTACAAGACAAAATTTTTATTTTGGGAAAGAGAATCTTTTTTTAAAAAATTAATTTATTTTTATTTATCAGCAATCACTTCCATAAGCTTTAGAGTTTTAAATTTTTCTCCCCCTCCTTCCCCACCTTCCCTCAGATGGCACACAATGTCATATAGGCTGTACATATACAGTCCTATTAAATATATTTTCACTTTAGTGATGTTATAAGTAAGAATTAGAACCAATAGGAGGAACCACCAGAAGGAGGAAAGAAAACACAACAGAAGAAAGAAAAAAATAGCAAATAGTATATTTTGATCTGCATTCAAACTCCATAGTTCTTTCTTTGTATGTGGATAGCATTTTCCATCACGAAGCCTTTGGAGATGCCTTAGATCCTTGCGTTGCTGAGAAGGGTTAAGTCTATCAATATTAGTTATTGCACAACATGGCTGTTACTGTGTACAACATTCTCTTGGTTCTGCTCACTTCACTCAGCATCAGACCATACAAGTCTTTCCAGGTTTTTCTGAAGTCAGCCTGCTCATCATTTCTTATAGCACAATAGTATTCCATTACATTCATATACCACAACTTATTCAGCCATTCCCCAATTGATGGGCATCCTCTCAATTTCCAATTCTTTGCCACCACAAAAAGAGCTACTATGAATATTTTTGTGCACGTGGGTCCTTTTCCCATTTGTATGATCTCTTTGGGATATAGCCCTAGAAGTGCTATTGCTGGATCAAAGGGTATGCACATTTTTATAGCCCTTTGGGCATAGTTCCAAATTGCTCTCCAAAATGGTTGGATCAGTTCACAACTCCACCAATAATGCATTAGTGTTTCAATTTTCCCACATCTTCTTCAACATTTATCATTTTCCTGTTTTGTCATGTTGGCCAATCTGATAGGTGTGATATGGTACCTCAGAGTTGTTTTGATTTGCGTTTCTCTAATCAAGAGTGATTTAGAGCATTTTTTCATATGACTATAGATGGCTTTAATTTTTTCCTCTGAGAACTGCCTGTTCGTATCCTTTGACCATTTATCAATTGGGGAATGACTGGTATTCTTATTAATTTGACTTAATTCTCTATATATTTTAGAAATGAGGCCCTTATCAGAGACACTGGTTGTAAAAATTCTGGGAAAGAGAATCTTGTGATGACAATGCAAAAAAATGAAGATGGAGCTGGAGAGAGGAGATAGAAGTGCATCTTTGAAATATTTACAAACACATGGAAGATACCAAAGGGAAGTTCAGAGTGGGACCCAGATGAGCAGAGCAATGTGAAGACTACTGCATCACCTTTAATATATGATGAAAAGAACAAGATACATTTCATGACTTCATGCTACAATTCTCAGTCTTTGTGTATGGAAAGGCAACATGGTGTAGTAGGAGTTAGAGCATGACACTTGGTGTCAGGGAGACCTGAGTTCAAATCCCAACTCAGACATTTACTAACTATGTGACCTTGAGTAAGTCAATTAATTTGGTGTTCTTTAGTTTCCTCATGTATAAAATGAGGACATTAAACTTAACAGTCAAAAGCCCCCTTGTAGCTCTAAATTTATGATTCTATGAAAGGTTCTTTTTTGTTTGTGATTTTCAATTTCACTATTTAAAAAAAATCTAAAGACCTTTTGGAAAAGCAAATGTGTTAGATCTGTACCAAACAGTGCCTTACCTTGGCACCCTCAACAGCAGAGCAGTGGAATTCTGTGTAGAGACCATGTTAAGAGTACTTAACCATTCAATTTTGGGATGCTTATTACATAATTCCAATATCCTGATTGGTAAGTGAGAGCAAACTCACATAGCCTTCTATATTTAGCTGACCCCAGACCAGCCCATGCTTTACATCTCAACCAGCTGTTCACTCTTGCTATCTGCCTGCCACCATCCACATTTCCTCCCCCCTCCCGATGTTCACTTTCTTCTTTGGGAACCATGATCAAACATTGCTTCTAGAAAGAGTATGTCAACTCATGCCCCTTTGGCTCATCTCACCGTCACTATCTGAGATCCAAACTCACCTCTCGGAGTTGTATCCCTCATTAAAATGAAAGCTCTGTGAAGACAAGGACTGGCTCCCTTGTCTATTTATATGCCCAATGCTTAGTGTAGTGCCTGGCACATAGGAAGTGCTTGATAAATTAAGCCAAGTCAACAAGCTTTTATTAAGTGCTTCTGGTGACGCAGACACTGTGGTAGGACCTTTGGGAATTCAAAGACAAAAACATACAAGTAGAACAAAAGACAGTCTCTGTCCACAAAGAGCTTACACTCTTCTAACAGAGGAAGACAGTACACAAAATGAAATTGAGAGAGAGGGCAAGGGAATCGATTGCAAGGTGAAGAAGTTTCCATGGCATGACAGAGAAAGCCTGGGAGGAGAGGCCAGAGCGCAGCCTGGACAGAAAATAAGACATGTCTGGCTTGGGAATCCTCCTTAAAATGGAGCTTCTGAGGGGAAGCAGCCACCCCAAATAAGAGGTCATGGGCTGAGGGGCTTTCCAGTGTGAGAAGTGCAAGGGTGCAGAGAAAACTTCTGGGGTGAAGTGGTTTCTGTGACATGGCAGAGAAAGGCTGGAGAATCAGGAGTGAGTGCAGCCTCCTGAGTCCTTTCCATCATTCTTTCCTTCTTTCCTTCATTCTACTGATCCTTCTACCATGCTTAACACTATTAAGAAAATATAGAATGGTTGTCTAAAAAAGTGTGTAAGGCAGTGAAAGTGTTGCAAACAGTAACTGAGAATGAGTGGACTGAGGCTTTCATTTCCAAGAAAGTATGAACCACAGGAGAACTTTGTAGTGATTGGATAGAGAGGGTGATGTTTGTTTTTCTGCCCTAGCCAAGTCATCATTATCCTTGATCTATGGGTAGACTGGTTTTCCTTCCATCCATAAGACAAAGGGTTCCAAAGGAACTTCTCTACTCCCTTTATTCTCAAGGGGTAATGGTGCATTCTTTAAATAAATTATCTCCCCATCCCCCACCCTCAAAAGGAAGAAGGCTTTCAATGTGAATGCAAAGAAGAAAAAGGCTCTGAAGATTTAGAGGAGCTTGCTGACTTGAGTCAGAAGCTTGCAGTGTGGAGGAACACCACCCAGAGGAGAAAGGAAAGAAGGACCGTTGAGTAACCTTTGCAGCCAATAGCAGGCAGGAGGCTCTTTCTAGGGAGGGGTGAAATGGGGATTCTGGGCAACAAACACCGATTTGTCTTCCAAGGTACAGGACGTGTTTTCAAAGCTGCTCTCAAGTGAGAGATTGTCTAGGAAGGATCAAAGGGGAGGCATGGGTGCTGGTGACTCCCCGCAGAGGGGACTCAGGCAATCAGTTGTTGACTTGTTATCAGAACCGTCTGCTTTCTTTCTGGGGTACGTATGTAGAACATGACTGAGAACCTCCCAAGGTTTAGCACACCTACGGACTCCAATACCCCCGTGGAGGTTCTCCTGCTCACAGAAGACTCTGAGAGATGTAGTCTGGGAAGCGTGCCTGAAGACTAAGGAGTTTCGACAAGAATTTGAAAACCATAGGACACAGGTGGCGTTTTCTTTACCGCAGGCTCTTTGAGGCAATGTTTGCCCTTCAGAAGGAAACCTGGGGAAGTGAACAGCTATTTAAAAATAGAATGTCTAGACCAGGAGAAAAAACAGAAACTGACTACAGCAATGTCAAGTGAAACAACAACAGTTAACAGCAGCAAATGTAACGGGATAATGCCTGATTATAACAAAGTCCGGTTTGAGAGAAGTGCTGAGAAAAGATAACTCTCTCCACTCTTTGCAGACGTGGGGCTTATGGCTGTGGACTATGGCCTCTCCTGGCAGTCAGAGTGACACCTTCAGTTGATGTCATCTAACCACTTCTTTTTTCTTTTTCTTTTTCTTTTATAATTTTTGTTACAAGGGCCAACACACTGGTTAGAGAATAAGGTAGGAAGTCCTTAGAAAGGAAGGCAATGTACAAACAAATGATATCAATAATACATGATTTTGAAATGAAGAGAGTGTCTGGGAATAGACTTGAATTTCCGAACCATGACATAAAGTAGAAGAAATGAAAGGTTTGAGCAGGGTATGATGTGCCAAATAAGAAATGGTAAGAGTGTCTTTACCTAATGTCTTACAAAACTAATGGAAAAAGCTTCAAATCACCAAGAAAGGGCGTTGGGGGTTCCTAAATTTATGTACCAAGCAAGCTACTATGGAACACAGGGGGAAAGCACAAGGGGAAGAGAAGAGCTGTAGAGATGCCCAGAAATTCACAGGAGGCAAAATCCAAGAATGGAGCCAACAATAAATAAAATTCAGGAACTCGTGTGCTTGGGCGCAAATGAACCAAACATGGCTGCAGGGTGAGCTAGAGACACTAAGACAAATGTGAACTCATAGGTAAAACAATAACAACGACAATAACAACAACAATAATAATAGTAATTATAATAATAGTAATTATTATTGTTATCATTTCTTTACCACATTATAATTTCTGAAGCTCTGTAAATATATCTTATAATATATCACATGGCAGCAACCGTGTGAGTTAACGGCTGTAGGCATTATTATCTCTGCTCTACAGAGAAGGAAGTAGGATCAGAAAGGTTCATTGACATGTGCCAGACACAGAGCTGGTGTGAGAGGAGGGATATGAACACAAATCTTCCCCCACACTAGCCCCCAATTATTTATCACTGCCTCTGATTCACGGAGGGATGAGATTCTCCTGACATATTTTTGCTATCCTCTTCCATGCTCATCTTGCAATCAAAATGTCCGTGTGTTAAAAATGAGACTTTGATTAAGCTGGGGGGCATCTTTTGGAGTTTTCCCCAGCATCCCTCTATCCCTCATTCTATAGAGTAGATGTTGGTGCAGTGGCTGCTACTATCTTCATGGGAGTCCTTTGTAAATGCTTATCATGAACAGAGCAATAGGAGATGGCCAAATGTTCTAGGAAATGATGTTTCTTGTTACCTTTGGATGCACAATAAAGCCAATTCTGCCAGCCAACTCATTATGCATTTTTCCAAAGAGAGCCTCTGAGATGTCCTTCCATTGAGCTGCCATGCCTATTCGTCCCTTTCAGAGCCAAACTCTTAGAAAAATATGTGTCTCCATTCCCTGGCTTTACTTTGTCACCTCCTACTAATTTCTATTCCCTCCCCTCAAAGTCTGTCTTCCAGCTCCACCATTCAGCTTCTTTTAATGACCCTATTCTTCTCCTTTAAAAAAAAAAGTTCCATCTTCTTCACATTAATCAATCAATATTTTTCTGTGATGCTGAATGGCTGTGAGCCGCAGAATACATCATCCCTAAATTAATACAATTGTGGATCACCCACAGGGCAATGCAGGAGTCGTGATAGGTGTGAGCAGACTTCGGCAGCTTACCACAGACCTGAACTGGAAAAGCAGCAAAAGATTAGTCTGAGAGAGGCACACAACTGGAAGAGGGGCAAGCCAGTCATGGACAGAGATCAGGATGGGCAGCCCTTGTATCTGAGTGGTACGAATGCTACTTCTAGACACCTAGAACAAGGGTGGTAGCCTGTGGTGGATTAATGGGGGGATGTGGGCCAGAGTGACTCGGGATAGGAAAAGTTTGTGCTCTCCATCATTGGCAGGTGTAGCCACATTGATGAGATGATAACCTTACCGACAGCAATTGCCCTGTATTGATTCTTTAAAATTTAGAAAGCTCTTTAATGCATATTGTCACATTTAAGTCTGATAAAACACAACTCAGTGAAGTAGGTAATATAGGATTAGTATTTCCATTTTACTGAGGCTCATGAAATTAAATGACTTGAGCAGAGGTGTGCAACTAGTAAATTTGTGGATATCAGATGGGATTTGAACTCAGGATTCTATATCCACTACTCTATTCCCAATTCTGCACTAACTCACTATCTCAGATCCATTGGTATGTGGAAGTGTGGCACTGTCCTGGTAGGCAAATTTGCCTAGAGTCAAAGTCCTGGGAGGATGTGTGTGGAACATTTCTAGGGCTTTGGGATGGAAAGAAAGATAATAACTTGGGACACATCAACTTCCGGCCATTCCTGCCAATGTCGTGAAGACAACTTGCTCCATGTGGTGTTCAGACACCTTGTCTTGCTTCCTAAATTCTGAATCAAGGATCTACATTTCCCTCCTTCCCTCCCCTCCCTACAACCTACCCCACTCCATTGACCCCACCCACAGGGCATCTCTTGGAGATGACACATTCCTGCTGCTGCTGGGGAGTTACCAAGACAGCTCCGAGGCAGGCTAATGGGGACATTGCTCAAGCCACACTGGCTTTTTTTCTCTCTCTGTTCTACTTTCTCTATTGCCACTGCATTGATTAGAAATTGAGGTAAATGACACAAGTGGCCCAATTTTTTATTTCTGCCAGGAGAACAATTAGGCCATTAGAAGTAACAAATGGTCCGGACGCATGTTGCCTGTTGAAAATTTTCAAGCTACATTATTTCTGACAAGAAAAAAAACAAATACGAGTTGTTTTGGCCAATTTTTACCATAAGCAATGTCAGCTCCAGCAGATGCCGCCGAGGCTGGGCTTTTTTTCCCTCTTGTCATGCCTCATTAAGGTATGCTGACTCTGGTGGGATCCCATTTCCTTTAGGTAAATAGTTATTTACATGAACTGAGGCATTTTTCTTTGGTGACAATTTCTAATTGTTCAGGCAACCAAGGGTGATATATGAAATGCACAGGAAAAAGCTTCACCTGTGAAACAAATGACTTGAAATTAACTATCCTTTCCAAAGAAAGGCAAAATTTCAAAATGGACAAATTAGGCCCTTCTCCGCCACATATGGTAAGTGTTTGAAATGTTTCCCCACTGGTGCCGACTCCAGAGGACAATTCTTCATGATGGAGTGGAAGCCCTTGGAGCTCATTTGGGGGGCCTTTCGATGCCAGCCTCTGCCAGCTTTGTGCTCAGAAGGGATGACTGCAGGGCTGAGCCCAGAGCCTTCCTTCATTGTTTGTGGCTTTACCAACTCCCCAGCCCTGCTTCGGAGACTTAACTCTTTCTTGGGCTTTGGGGTAGGAATACTTGGAGATGGGCCACTTTTCTGTAAAACAAAACAAAACAAAACAAAAAAAGCTTAAATCCTCAGCCTCCCTTGGAAGTGAAGGACTGTCTTCTGTGTATCCTAACAATCGAATTACAGACAGATAGGAGTGTGTGCCCACATCTTGATCTCCCCCCGACCATCCCTGCTGATTACCTGCTTGGAGAGGTACATGTCTGCAGGTCCAGGAAGAGGGGGGAGGTCTTCATTTGGGAGCACCCGATGGATTAAAGATCAGAGATTTAGAGTGGGCAGGGCAGGACCTTAAAGGTCATCACATCCAATCCCCTCCTTTTATATATAAGGGAAGTGAGGCTCAGAGAAGGGAGAGATCTCACACAAGTCACCCAGCTACCAAGTCTCTGCCAGTTCTCTTCCCTTGACTACAAGTGCAGCGCTATTACCCACTAAGGTATAGGAGCTAATAGCCTCTACCTATGTAACAACTATTGTCTGTAGCTCTAAATAATGTTACCCAATAGTGACCCAATAGCTGCACAAATGGCTTCATGGGTAGAGGTAACCTCAGGCAAATCATGTCACTTCCCTAGACCTCAACTTCCTTCCCTATAAAATGACACTAAAGGGAGGGAGGATGATCCCCTTCTGGATTTATGATCCTGTAGTGATGAAGCAAGACCAGTGAGAGGCCACTGGCCTTGGAGTCAGAAAGACCTAGGTTTGATTATTGCCTCAGAAGTACATTGTGTGGCCTTGGCTAAGTCATTTAACCTCACAGCTTCAGTTTCCCTATCTATAAAACTTGGATAACAATAACATCTACAACACAGGACTGTTATGAGGTTCAAAAGATACAGTATAGAAACCCCAGGAGCTTCCCATTACCTCTAGGATCCAAAATACAGTCCTTTGGTTGGCATGTACAGCTCTTTGCGAGCTCCTTTCTACCTTCCCACTTTTCTTATGTGTTCCTTTCCTATACGCACTCTATGGTCCACCTCCACCAGCCTTCTTGCTGTTCCTTACAGAGGACCCTGTAGCACTGCTCTTTGCCTTTCAAATCCCTGCCCCTCTTCCAGAAGCACCTGGAATATCATGTTCTGCATGAAGGCTTTCTTGGCTTCCCCAGCTGCTCATGCCCTTTCCTCTGTGATTACTTTCCTTTACTCGGTATATATTTTGTATGTACCCATTCCTCTACAGGTTGTCTCCTCCATTGGAATGTAAGAACAGAGACCATGTTTTTGCTTTTCTTTCCATCCCCAGAACTTAGCCCAGGGCCTGTCACAAAGCAAACCCTTAAGCAATCAATGTTCATTCTTTGGGTGACTGACTAAAGTGTTTTGTAAGCCTTAAAGTGTTGTAGATATGTAAGCTTCTTCTTCTTCTTCTTCTTCTTCTTCTTCTTCTTCTTCTTCTTCTCCTTCTCCTTCTCCTCCTCCTCCTCTTCCTCCTCCTCCTTCTTTCCTTCTCTCCTCACTCTTCCTTTAAAGGGCACACTAATGCAACCTTATCTACAAAGTCTTCCCTGTTCATCTCTGCCAGGCACATGATTCTTTCTTGAATCTCACATGGTCTTTAACTCTGTTTTGCTTTAATGCACTTATTAGGCTGAATTGTACATAAGAACTCTCCTGTATGTATCAATCACACACCCATAGTTTAGGAGTTACTTGAGGAGGGCAGGGTGGGGTGTTACCTATAGTTTGCATCTCCCCCAATTGGATATAATTCAACACACATTGATTGAGTCCTGATTATGTTTATGGCATTCTGCTAAGAGCTAAGGGAACCATGACAGCATTAAAACAGCCTCTGAGGGTGCAGGTGGGCTGTTCAGATAGATAGGCAGGCAGGCAGGGAAGTTGGTAGGTAGGTAAGTAAAAAGTAGCTGTTTGGATGGAGTCAAGAACTAACAGCTTTACAGGGAGATAGCAGGAGATCCTGGGCAAGTCACAACCCCATAGAAAAAAAGACTGTCAAGGTTGGAAGGGGCCTTCTAATCTGTACTCCCAAAGAATTTTCCACTATTACATACTCAACAAGTGAGGCCTTTAACTTGGTGGCAAAATAGGTAGGAAGAGGGAAGGGAATAAGCATTCATATAGTGCCTACTGTGTGCCAGGTACTATACTAACTGATTTATAAATATAATTTCCTTTGATTTTCACAACAACCTCAGGAGGTAGGAGCTATTATTATCCCTATTTTACAGTTGAAGAAACTGAGGCAAACAGAAATTCTGTAACTTGACCAGAGTCATATAGCCAATAAGTGTCCAAGGCTGAATTTGGACTCAGGTCTTCCTGACTTCAGGCCCAGTGTTCTATCCAATGTGCCCACATAACTGCCTCCAGGGAGCATGTAAACCTGGAGTCAGAAAGACCTGAGTTCAAATTTGACTTCAGAAACTTCCTAGTTGTATGATCTGGGATAAATTGTTCAGCCTCTGTTTATCTCAATTTCCTTATCTGTAAAACAGGCATAATAAGAACACCTACCTCCAGGGGTGTTGTGATGATAAAATGAAGGAGATAATGTTTGTAAAACATTTTGCAAACCTTAAAGCACCATAGAAAAGCTATTATTAATTATTAACAAGTGATTATCTCACCTTTGCTCAAAGACCTCCAAGGATGGGAAATCTGCCATCTCTTCAAGCATCCCATTCTATTTATGAGTAGCTCTCATCGTTTAGAGAATTTTTCCTAACATCAAGTCTAAATTTGCTTCTTAGCTACTTCTCTCCATTGTTCCTGGTTCTGCAGATTAGGAGCCAATAGAAGTCTAACTCCTCTACCACTGACCACCTTGCAAATACTTGGCCATTGATCTCTTGTGAACTCTGAGACTTCTCTTTTCTAGACCAATTATTCCCAGCCCCTCTTGCCGATTCTCACATGGAATGACCCTCTACCATGCCGGTGGTCCTCCTCTGAACTTAGTCCTGCCAAAATAACAGAGCTCAGACCTGGCCATGGTGCTCTAGTTATGTTCTCACCAGGACAGATTGCAGTGTGGCCATCACCTCTTTATTCTTAAAAGCTAGCCTTCTCTCAATCCAGTTCAACACGACATTAGTAGGTTGTTGGTGTTTTTGTTTCTTTTTTTATGCTGCCGAATTACACTGTTGATTCCTCCTGAGCTTGAAGTCCATTAAAGAACCCAGATCTGTCATTTCTTAGTCCTCCTTAACCTCAGTGCCTTTCCTCTGAGATTATCTCTAATTTAACCTGTATTTATCTTGTTTGTACATAATTGTCTGCGTGTCGTCTCCTCCGTTAGACTGTGAGCTCCTTAAGATCAGGGACTGTTCTTCCCCCTGTATCCTCACAGCCCAGCACAGTACCTGGTATACAGCAGGTACTTAATCAATGCTTGTTGATTATCAGATTGATTGTTGCCTAACCATGTCTCATGTGTCTTGTACTCTTGAAGCTTTTGAGCCCAAATGAAAGACTTTGCATTTCTCCTTATTAAATTCAGCTTAAAGCTCTGCCCTGTCGAAAGGCTTTTGTACTCTGACTCTTGTTTCATGGGTTAGTTACCTCTTTCTCTACCCTGCCTTTTCTGGGGCTCAGTTTTCTTACTGTAAAATGGAGAGTTTGGAATAAATGGCTCCTCCTACTCCAAAGTTGTGATCCTGTGATACTTTTCTCCATATATTAAATGTACTTATGTCAATACCTCAGAATATATTACATAATTTAAATAATCTGGCAAAAGGGTTGTGCTTGAAGCATCTCAGTGTCATGTGGTATATGCAGATCAAGATTTGCCTTTTATTCTTTTTTGGGGAGGGGGAAGGGCTCGATTTAATTACCACTTATTTGTAGTGAAGATTTGTGGAACAAGAAGCATGAACCTAAGAGATCAGAAAAATGGGATTAGCTAGAACTGCCCCTTCTTACTTTCTGTGTAATTACAGTGATCTAATTTGGCATCACCTTGCTTGCCTTAATGTGTTGTGGAGAACACCATGTGGCGAGCTGACCTTAATACAATAGTGGCAAATTTCCTTCTCCATCTTTGGCTAATTAAACTATATACAGTTACCATTTTGTTATTTCCACTTACTTGCATTTCTGCTGGAGGTTTTTTTTCTCTTATTGTCTTCTCTATGATAAAAACAAGATAATCTTTTTTTCTTTTGGATAGAAAAGAGATTCATTTCAATGACCATTTCTCTTGCCAATATTTTTTAAAAGTCTTTTTAAAATATTGTTTGTTGTGACCTCAAAGTCATTTCCAGATGCAAAACCCAAAGAAATCCCAAACTCTATTTGAGTAAGGTCCTTTCACTTAGCTTCCCCCATCTTCCCTTAACAAAACAAACAAACAAACAAACAAACAAAAAAACTAGTTAAGGAAAATCAGAAATTCTGACTGCTCTTTCAATATCGTGTGCCTGTCATCTCCTTTGGGAGAAAAGTAAGGAGCTGTTTTCCCACCATTTTTCTAGAACTAAGGCCAGTCTTTTAACTTGCTTTCTCGATTTGCAAGTTTCTGAGAAGCTGCCCATGGCCTGCATTGATAAAGGGATTGTTGTCATCCAGGAGCTCCTTGCTGCAGCGAACTCCCAGGGTCATGACCAATCCCTTCCCCTCTTTGTTCTTTTGATGGCTCTGCTTACTTGGTTCTACATCGGGTCTTTCTTCCAAGCTTTCTCTGATTTCCTCATATTCATCACTTATTATAGTACAGTATTCTCTTACATTACTATTCAAAGTTTGCTTGGACATTCTGCAATTAATGAACATCAACATTGTTTCTGATTTTCACTACAATGAAAAGCGCTATCTACAACACTCTCTCTTGGCATCTTTGTCTGCCTAATTGTGGTGTACAGGAATCAAAGGGTGGGGTGGTTGAGTCACTTCTCAGGTATCATTCCAAGTTGTTTCCTGGATCCCTCATGGCAATAGCATTATTTCCAAGCTCTTGGCATGTTTGTTAATGTGAATGAGTGAATGAGTTTAGGTTCAGAAAATGGAGAAGAGTGGGAAGGATGTTGTCCACTTTCTAACTCTGATTCTTGGATTGATGCTTGCTAAAAAAAAAAAAATAGGACATGTATAAAAACAATTGAGGATGTGAGATGGTTCTAGGCACAGATATTGGAAAACAAATTGTCATTCAAGTTCATATTTAACAAGCATCTCTTAACTGACTGCTGTGAAGCTGGCACCGTGCTAGACACTGGCGATTCAAAGACGAGAACAAAAGAGCCCTGCCCTGGAGGGGTTTACATTCTCCTTTAAGCTTCACTTTACTAACAATTCCAATGTCTCTATTGCCAGAAGGTTTATAAAGCCCCTTCCTTAACAACAACCTAGTGAAGGAGAAAGTGAAAGCTTTATTCCTCCAATTTAAAGAGAATGAACCTGGGAATGAAATGACTGGATCAACGGCTCATGGATCCAGAGATAGGAGGGACCTAGGAGGCCATCCAGGCCAACCTCCCCATCTTACAGGGACTGCAAAGTCCTTTGGAGCAGGGTCTGGGTAGCATCTATCCTTGCTTCCCCGGCAGGGTGGGGCCCAAGGCCTTGTACCTAGTAGGTGCTTCATTGATGTTTATTGAGGCAAATACAGGGAAGCATCTAGAACCTCACAAATGTAGCAAGTAGCTAGGCCATCTGTAGGTGAATGATGACAGAGTACTCAGGGATGGGATATTCCATATGCAGGGCCCCCGGGCCCTAGGCCTAGCGCTGATGGAAATATGATAACCCTGCCTTAGTGTCTTTGCAACAATGACTGCTAACTAAGTTGGCTGGCCATTCACTGAACACCAGGAGCTATGTTTGCTCATTTCATTCATTTGCTGCTGATGCCTCTTGCCCTTGGCCCCAGTGGCCCTTGGATACAGCAGAAGTGAACAAAGGAAGTTAGAAAGAGGATATCTGGAGTGTTTCCGTAATCCAGTCGATGATGAGGATGGTGAGAGGGACAGCCCCGGGACACCCTGAGAAACGCCTCCAGAGACGGGAAGGCAATTGAAAAGTGAAGGAGAGTAGATACCGCCAAAAAGCCAGAACTGGAAGGCAAGGCCAATAGAATGGCAACAGAGAAAAGTGGAGACTTAGGGGGAGCATAGTGAGAACTGGGCAGCGTGAAGGGGGTGTGAAGTTTCCGTAAATGACTCAGCTCTTTGAAGTCAGAGGGAAATTAGAGCTTCCCGCTCACTTGGGTTGGGGCTGAGAGATGGAGCCAAGGTTCAGACAGCCGCAAAGCCTAGTCAGGGCACTCTTTAAGCCTGTGAGCTCAATGACCACCAAGACGGGGCCAAGCTGGCCTGAAGGGAGCAGCCCCTTTCTCCAAGAATACTGAAGAGTCTGTGCCCTGCCCCCAGCTTTCCTGGTCCCATATCACAAGAGCCAATCATAGTTTCGCTTCAACTCGGCTCCAGAGAAATCCTTTCCAGTCTCTCCAGCTTGGCAAACTGAGTCCTGGGGCATTCCCCAGCGAGGCTCACAGCCTCAGTGTCAGCCTCAAGTCTTGCCTTACACTCACCCCACATCTTCAAACAGTTGCCACGTCTCGTTTTGATTTTCACGGCGCCTTTCCCATGCAGAGAGGAATGTTCCGCCTCTGTCCGCCCCCTCGTCCAGGTGCTCCTCACCTCTTGCCTGCATTCCTGCAACATTCTCATAATAAGCTTCTGCCCTGTCTCTGCCCGCTCCAGTCCATGTGCCACGCAGCTGTCAAAGCGATTTTCCTAAGGGTTAGTGATCGTGTTACTTCTCAAACAACTCCAGCAGGTCCCTATATTTGATCTAGGATCTAATAGAAACTCCTTTACTTGGAATTTAATGCCTTTCACAACTTGGTCCCTTCCTCCACATCACTTCCCTCGGTGATCACACACTCCGTGGGCCAGCCATATTGGCCAATTGGTATTCCTCACATGTGACACCCCATTTCGCATCTCCAGGCCTTTGTACCAGCTGTTCCTCATGCCTAGCATACTCTCCTCCTCACTTCTCTAGCTTTTGGGGTCCCTGGTTCCCTTCAAGCCTCATCTCCAAGGCTTCCTTCTGCAGGAGATCTTTCCTGGTCATAAAATGACCAGACGAACCTTTACCTTTAAGTTTACCTTGTATATCTCTGTGTGTGCCTTGTGCGTAGCTAGAGATGTTTATGTTAACTCCATAGTTAGCATGTCAACTCCTTGAGGACTTGGACAATTTTGCTTTTGTCTTTATTTCTATCCTTAGCATAGTGCCTAGTGCCTAGTTTGACTTAATAAAGACTTGTTGATTAATTGCCAGATAAGCGGAATCAACCTGTAATAAGCAATCAGATTCTTCCCTAGGGCCAAGGGAAAGAGGGGGCTGCTACCCCCAGAGAGTCTGCTCCTCACCAGTTAGACCAGAGGGGCCAAATGCTGGGTCGACAACACCCCTCCCCTTCAGTTGCACCAGCAATATCCCCTAGCACAGCCTAAACCAGATTTAAATGTGGCTGGGAAATGGTCAACAAAATAAATAAAAATAAATGTAACATAGATGATGCTAATATATGGTTTTCTAAGTCAATATGCTGCTTGTAGGAATAATAATAATGATAAGGATGATGATGATGATGACATCTAACTGCTGCATAGCACCTACTATGTGCCAGGCCCTGTGATAAGAGACTTACAATTATTGTCTCATTTGATTCTCACAACAACCTTGGGAGGTAGGTGCCATTACTATCCACATTTTACAGATGAGGAAATTGAGACAAACAGGGGTTAAGTGACTTGTCTAAGGTCACATAGCTAGTAAATGTCTGAGGCCACATGTGACTTCAGGTCCTCCTAACTTTAGGCCAGCTTCCTATTTCTGTTGGAGTTTGACACAGCTGATCTAGACAATTAAACGAAAGGGAACAAAGAGATGTGGAGGGTAAGATGGCCTTACCTCTCCCCCCAACAATATTGTGTAAGGTGGGGACAGCTGGGGAATATCAGGGAAAAATTTAAGCTGTGGATTGAGGTTGGATACATTTGGTTCCAGGAAGAAAGAGCTCAGAGAAGGGAGAAGAAGCCTACTATGGAAGGAGTAGGCATGCCTGGGAGAGGTAAAAGAAGATGCCCTGGGACAAAGAGAGTGAAGTGAATGAGGGGGGTAGGATGGTGTGAGGTCTGGTCCGTAGCCCAAGTTATTCAAGAATGGGGTAAGAGAATGCCTACCCCTCAGGAGAGACAGGTCGGGGTTAAGGCAGGGAGCTGGGCTGTGAGCTCTGAGGATGCAGATTCCAGAATCCCAGAAGTCCCACACTTGTCCATCACTCCCAGTTCTGGTCACCCAACAGTAAAAGGGGAAATGAGACTGTGAAAACATGTCAGGAGAAAAATAACAGATCCAAAACACACCAGGAAATTCATGCCCTGAATTTCAGTGAAAATCACACTGATCCTTCAGTTTGTTTAAAGCCGATAAAGCCAGATTTAATATCAAAATAAAATCCTGAACTCGAGGCATTTTGCTTAATAGTCTGAATAATGATGTGGTACTTTCTAAGGGCTATAAGCCTGAGTGCTTTGGTCCAGACCTTGCAATTTCATCCAGGTAGGGAACTCCCAGAGTGTGGGGACAAACTCCCTGCAGTAAGTTACAGATCAGTAACTCATCTGAGCCTTATGCCCCGAGAGAATTGCCTTGAGGGTAGGGGACCAGCTCAAGGTCACACAGCTGGCAGACATAAGAAACATGTATTGATTTCAGGTCTCCTGACCCCAAGGTTAGTCCTCTATCCCCTATGACATGTTGCTTCATATATGGATGCATATATGGGCATATTACATGAACAGCACATGTATCCATGACTGTGTCTATACACACATGTGTATGCATCTATATGGTGGCACATGACACACAAACATGTACATATGGCAATTCATTTACAAACAATACACAGACGTATTTGTATTTATCCACATGGATAAACATATGCAATACACAGTGCTTTCACACACATAGCCACATGACCATGCATACATTTGCATACACACATATACAATGTGCATATGCACTAGCAACACATAATGTATATGCTCATATATGCACACATATATACACATATGTATATACAGATACATGTTTGTACATTCATGCACACTAACACATATACATACACACAACACAAATACCTGCATAGTACATATGCATGTGTGCAATGTATATGCACATGCATTTATATATGCACACATGCATGTACACATGTGCACACATGTATGCATAGTTCTGAGGGAGTTCCCAGGCTTCGTTTTCTCTAACCCCTGTCATACTACAGGACTTCGCCTTGGGCATTAATGTTCCATCAGCCTTCCTTTTCACTAGGCTCTGCTGAAGAGATGACCTGTCTCCTAGCCAAGAGCAATGCTCTTCTTCATACACTTGATTATTCCCTAACCCTTCCCATCTCTTCTAAAATATTGCCCCAACTACCTCCTCCTTTCTGTCTAATTTTCATTCTCTCCGTAACTACTAATTTCTCCTCTGCTGCCTACAAATATGCCCTGCTATCTCCCATGGCATTTACAAATACACCCTGTTAAGCCCTCCTCCTTTATCTCCTCTCCCTTTCAGAGCTAAACTTAGAAAATTGTACTCATTTTCTTTTCTCTCAGTCATTTGGACACCCTTTTCAGTTTGGCTCATGACCTCATAACTGAGCCGCCCTCTCCAAAAGTTATCAGTGATTTCATAACTGCTGAATCTGAATCTTAAGCTACCTTTTCCTTACTCCTCATCCCTAGTTCGCTCTACAGCAGATGAGACTGTCGATCACCGTGTCCCCCTGATGCTTGTGCCTCCGGGTTTTGAGGACACTACCCTTTCTCTTGCTTCTTCTCCTATCTGTCTCAGTTCTTCTTTGGTGAATAATCACTCATATGTCAATCCTTACTGTGGGTATTCCTCAAGTATTTGTACTGGACCACCTTCTTTCTCTTTCTAGTCTATTTTCTCTGTCTCTGTCTTGTACATCAGCTTCCATTGGTTTAATTATTCATACTTATGCAGATATCAGATTACTCAGATACATATATCCAGACCTAGACTCTCTCTTGAGTTCCAGCGAAGCATTCACAATTGTCTATTGTACATTTCAAGGTAGATGTTCCATAGATACCTCAAACTCGGCATGTCTAAAGCTAAACTCATCTTTCACACCAAACTTGACCTTTTGACCTTTCCCTGTTTCTATCAAAGGTATCACTATCCTTCCAATCATCTGAGTTCACAACCATGGAATCATCCCTGATGCCTCACTTTCTTTTATCTATGTGTCTGCTCAGTTTTCAAATCTTATCAATCCTACTCCTATCATATCTTTCACATTTGTCCTTATTTGTCTGCTCACATGATCACTACTCAAGTTGCTATCTGTCATCATCCCCAACCTTTGACCACCTAGTTCATTGCCTTGAGTCCAGCCTTGTTAGTAGGCATTT
Organism: Vombatus ursinus; assembly: GCF_900497805.2. Classification (NCBI taxonomy): domain Eukaryota; kingdom Metazoa; phylum Chordata; class Mammalia; order Diprotodontia; family Vombatidae; genus Vombatus; species Vombatus ursinus. Next base: position 1,317,737 of record NW_020954623.1, on the reverse strand, counting down.
TATCCTCATCATCTTCCTTGACATTCACTATCCTTGAGAAAATGTGGCACCTAGAAAGGAACCTAGAGCTCTAGATATGAGACACTTGACTGTCAAGGTGGTGGAATTAGTGGTTATTGCTATGTTTCCTAAACTCCACCACATAAAAATTACAAGAAGTGTACCAAATCCATAGTATTCAAAGTACAGCAAGAAAAGGGTGAATAGTGCCACAGAGTGAAAAGTCTTCTGCAACAATCAATCAACAAGCATTTAAGTACCTGTTATTTGCCTGGTACTATGCTAAGAGTCAGATGGTCCATGCCTTCATGGAGTTTCCATTCTATGACCATCCCATTGAGTAAAGGAAGCCCTCTTCCATTTCCACCACACCTCACACTGAACAATTGACTGGATTTGGATCCATTTTTAGTTTTGGATTTGGTGGTTTTTCTTCCTACTCAATTGTCAGTTGCCATTGAACTTGCCAAACCTGAGATGAACAGGGTAAGCAATTGATGTGTTGGAGCCCCCCGTGGTGTAGAGCCATTCTCATGTAGATGCAAAGCAGAGGAGGGCAGGCTTTGGTGTAAGACCTTTAGCTGCAATCATCTTCATGTAGGATATCTATACAGCAGGAAAACAGATGCCCTCAATTCTCTTTGTAGTTACATAGCCCTGGTGGTCTGGACAGGAGAGAGCACATAGAAGTAAAATGGAAGAGACCAAACAATTAGGAAAATAAATACAAATACAAAAACATTGGAAGAGAAAGGGTGGGAGAAATCAGATGAAGACCATCAGTGAAAGGTTGGGGATAAACTCAGCTCCCAAGCAAGAAAAAAAGAGGCAGCAGAAGAGTCATAAAAAGAAGGAAAATGAGGAAATAACTAGTAAAGGACAACACTCAAAAAACAAATATTATCCACTGATAGAAAGTGACCCTCAAAACCCCAATAAAAACAAGAAAGCAAGACAACAAGTTCCATGGGATGTTCATAAATAATATCGCAAGAGCAAGAAAATACCAGAATCATTCAAAATGGATTTCTAAAAATTAAAAAATGAAATTGGGATAGAAATCAGAGTTCTTGGAGAAAAAAATCTGTTTTACAAAAAAGAGCTCTGATAATTAAAACAAATCATGGAAATCTTTATGAAAGAGTAGAGCCGCTGAAAAAGAGAATGATGAATTTTGAATGGAAAAAATGGAGATCTGGAGGAACATTTAGCAGAGCACAGTCAAAGGACAGTCATTATGAAACAAGCCAGGGGTTCACTAAAACCTAAGATGACTCATCTCTAAGTTAGTTTAAGATGCGCAGAGATAATTTGGTTTCTGTCCTTCCCTATCCCCCATGAATTTTAACATCTGAATACTGTTCCACAGAGAACAACATAGAAAAATAACCAGAAATATTCAAAACAGGGTGAAGCAATGATCGCTAGATCCACAGATCATTAACAAAGAGCAAGCCCAAGTTTCACCAATGGTTACACTTCAGAATTCAGGGTCAGACTGGTAAGAGTGCACATACAACTGAAGAGGAATGGCCTTCAGTTTTCAAAGAAAATCAATTTGAATCATGCACAATAACCATCTTTCTCTGAGAAATTAAAGACAGGATAGCAACATGGCATAGGACATAGAATACTACATTTGTAGTGCAGAAAACCTGGGTAAATTCTTTGACAATCACAATTACCAGTTGTATAGACTTGGGGAAGTCATATAAACTCTAAGTACCTCAGTATCCTTCATAAAATATTATTATCTATTGGACATGCCTCACATGATTGTTTTGAAGCTTGGGGAAAGTAATGTAAAAATTTAAAGCATGCAATACCAGTACTAGGTCTGTACCCCAATGAGATCAAAGAAAAAGAAAAATAACCTGTATGTACAGCAATGTTTATAGCAAGCTCATTTTAGGATAGAAAAGGATCAGAAACTGAGGGGATTGCCATCAATTAGGGAATGTCTGAACAAGTAGTGGTATATACTTGTGATAGAATAATATTGTTCTATAAGACACGACAAAGGGGATGATTTAAGAAACACCTGGGAAGACTTATATGTCCTGATACAAAATGAAGTGAGCAGAACCAGGAGAACATTGTACACAGTAACAGCAATATTGTAAGAGTGATCAACTGTGAAAGACTTAGCTGATCAAGACCAAGATCCATAATAATTCTAAAGAACTCATGATGAAAAATGCTAACCACTTCCAGAGAGAGAACTAATGAACTCTGAGTGCAAATTGAAGTATATTTTTTCACTTTATTTTTCTTGCTTTTTTTTTCCTGCAACATGGCTAATGGGGAAATGTTTTGCATGACTTCACATGTATAATAGGTATCATATTCCTTGCCTTTTTCAATGAGTGGAAAAGGGGTGGAAGGAGGGAAAGAATTTGGAACTGAAAATAAAAATTAAAAAAAACAACTAAAGCACATACAATTGTCTATATCATCTCTACTGTTCAAAAAGCAAAGGCTATCTGATATGCCTAGGGTTTCTAAATTCCCAACAGATATTAACTTTCTAAAAACAGAAATGAAAAATGGGAGTTCCTGGGAATTCTCAGGACTTATCAAAATAATAAGTTATTCTATATTTGCACATTTTATTTATTTGAACTAAAATAATAAATGACCATAATAATAAATACTGTATCATTTTTAATGATAGGATTATACCAAAAGTTTCTGAGATTATCTATATAAAAATTTTTAAATAAATGAATAGTTTAGTATTATCATGAACCAATATATTGTGACAAGATTACATATTTCAATAATGTAAACATAATCTCTACCTGATATAGCATTTGATAATTGGAGATATTAAAAGAAATATTAACTCAAAATAAATGCCAAATAAAAATAATTTTAAAACTGAAAGATAATACAACACATGTTTACTATTTCAGTGTTAACATTTTTTTATGAGATGTTTAGTAGTAAGAGCTATAGCTATAGTGAATATTCAAACACTGGAATACATTTGCAAAAAATATGGGGTTGTATTTGAATAATGTAACATTCAGATTTCCTATCAAATTTAATAGCGCTACACAAGATCATGTGTCAAAATGGCTAATTTAAGCACTTAATTTAATTCTAAAACTTGTTATTTCTTGGAATACCACTCATAAGAGTTGTATAAAGTATAATGCAGGTATACAATTATTTATATTTATTTTATATGCTAGAGTGACTTACCATTGGTGGTCGACAGGGCCATAAATACACACTTATAACATGGTAGCAGTTATAGTCAGACTGTGATTAGAGTATGACTTCTCTCCTATAGGTTCCTAATCCAGTTCCTGGAAATCTTGACTCTACCCTTTGATTCCACATGTCAGCATTATCTGTTGTTGCTTTTGACTTGATATCGGTGGGTTCCTTTGAACCAGTAAAGTCTCTATGTTTGTTGTTGATCTCTCATTCTTGACCCAATTTTCTCGGAATTTGGAAAAAAAATTTCCCAAGAAATAAATTCCCACGTGATAATACTGTACTCAAGAATATAGTTCTGTGTCTCTAAGCTTAGTTATCTGTGAAAACAACAGACCCTTAAAAAGTGAAGTATTTGAATTATTACTCTAACATAAATGAAAAGTGAATGGGATATTCAACATACCAAAATATTGAGTGAAAGAAATGTAAAGAGTAAGTACAATGAATAAAACTTTCTAAGTGAAATTAACTCTTTCATAATTCTATGGCAAGACAAGTATACTGTTTATTTGCATATCTTCTTGTAATTATTAAGGATATTATGAAATAAAAAGATAGAAATCCCAAAAGGGATGGGATAAAGATAAAATATCACATTGAAAAGATTTTATTTATTAGTTGTATAAAGCCATTTTTGTTCTCACTAAAATATTATTTATAATGATATTTTTCATCAGTACAATGTGGTTTAATGTGCATCATTACTTTTTAGAAATCTTGGCATAACACTTCATGAGATAGAGATCTCAAAGTTTGGTTGAAATGGTGTTCAAACCTGAGTAAAGAAGAAGCTTTCAGTAGCATTATGAAGAAAGTGTGACAGAAAGGGAAGCTTGGCATCAGGGACCCCATAGACAAAACATTTTAATTGACCAGATGTGATGTAAAGAGGCCTGTCTTTAGTGTCTACAATGAGAATAGAAAAGATTGTACAAAGGTGAAAGAGATAATACAGGCAGAATTGGCAGGACTTGGAAATGTGAGGGAGAAGAAGGAGTCAAACATGACTCAGGTTTTGAGTCTGGATGACTGAAAGGAAGGCAGGATGATCAATACAAATAGAGAAGTTAGGGGAAGGGGCAGGTTTGGGTCAGCAGGAAGATGAGCTCAATTTTTGACCCACTGGTTTTGATGCTGGCAGAAGATGTCTTTCAGATAGCAAGGCAGGGTTATGCTCTTAGGAAGATGAGAGAGTGTGACAAGATTTGGGGGTCACTTACAAAGGATTCATAATTTGTTGAAATTTAGCTAGTAAATTTTTGTCTTTCCTGATGTTGGTGAATTGTTCTTATAGATTAATTAGAAGTTGCAGCATTTTCATATTTTTAACATATTTATTTAAAGCTCACTGAAACTTTTGGTGGATTGTTAAACAGGTTATGAAATGAATTTCTTAAGTTTTTAAAGTGTGAAGATGCAAGGATTTTTAATAGATGATCTACTTACATCAGTTCCCAAGAAGAGAGAGTGATCAACAGTGTCAACTGTTACAGAGAGGTCAAGAAGAATGAGAATGGAAATGCCCACTCCTTGATGACTGGGACTATGTTTTTGCCTTCCTCCATATCTTCAGAACTTAGTATAGAACCTGGAACATAGCAAATTCTTTTTTCAAGCAAATTCTTAATAAATGCTTATTGATTTGCTTATTTCACAATGAAGATATCATCAGCAAGTTTGCAGAGATCAGTTTGAGTTGAATTAGGAGTCAAAGCTAACCAAGGAGTTTGGAAATCAGGGAGACTGAAAGAATGGTAGTTCTCTCAATGTGAAAAGGGAAATTTAGAAGAGGGTTGGGTTTGGGGTAGGGAATGTGTTGGAACCAGCTTGAAATGGCTTATAGGAGCTGATTGTTAAATTTTCAATGTGAGCATTTACATTCAGAAATGGGCAAATACTACAGATCAGGGTTTGATTTATTGTTTTGTTGATTGTCAAGACCCAAGAAAGTGCTGGAAAAATATTAATCATGTAGATTAAACTTAAGTGTCATCCAGACATATTTTCTCATAGAGGGTCACTTGTTAAACATTTACCAACATGCATCAAATGTGTGTGTGTGTGTGTGAGAAAAAGAGAGAGAGAGGGAGAGAGAGAGAGAGAGAGAGAGAGAGAGAGAGAGAGAGAGAGAGAGAGAGAATATCCATAGATATCTCTAGCTCACAAGCCATCTGCAGCTGCTTGTATTGTGCTGCCTACCAGCTCACTGAAAATGAAAAAGGGAGGGTTGAGGTCTCTCATGTGCTAGGGATGGGCCCAGAGGATGAGCCCATCCTTCTTATGGTATTGCTGTAACCACTACATGGGCTGGGGGAGGGATGTGCATACTGGAGGAGGGGAGGGTTTGCCTGTACAGATGCAGGTATGGACAGTCCTGTTGTTTTTAGATAATAAATCTCTTGGGGCACCGTTGCCTACTTCAGAAGGGGCAAGGTGAAAGTTTGCAGTGTTATACAGGCCAGCTATTGGAGATGGTAGAATGGAAGAGTATTGCTTGTAATAGATGGCAAGAGATGATGTAGTTTTGGAGACAAGCCCCACCATTGTTTATTGCAAGGAATGATGGAATGATTCTCATTTTCACCCTCTGACTCGTTACCCTGGCCATCATGTCATGTCACACTAAAGAGTCATGGTTCTCACTTTGGAGATCACTAACCTAGATCATAAAGTATAAAATCCTTAGTATGATATTCAATCCCTCGATAATAAGGCTCCATCTTGTCCATCTAGGCTTATATCATGCTATTGCTTTTTTTTATATACTTTATGCATCAACAACTAGATTATTTATTTACCCTCTTCAGTTACCATCCTGCCCTTTCCCTTTCTCCTTGACTTTGATCATGCTGACTCCCATTCAAGGAATAAACTCCCAAACTACAATCTTCACCTCTAAAATTCCTTCCTTTCTTCAGTGTCTACCAGCTGCTATTTTACATAGGAAGCCTTCCCTGGTTTCGTAAGCTGAGTGTGATCTCTCCTCAAATTTCTTAGTACTTGTCTGGATCTCTTTGGCACTTTTCACATTCTGCTATGTGCTGTGCTTTCTGTTTGTGTCTATATATGTCTTATTCATACTGCAATCATACAAATGATAGTTGACTTTTATATAGTGCTTGAAGGTTTGCGAGGTATTTTACATGCATTATGTCCTTTGAGTTTATAAACTCTTTGAAGGAAGGGGTTGTGTTATTTTTCATCTTGGTATCCCTAGCACCAAGGACAGTGCCTTGCTCAAGGTAGATGAACAATTTAAAAAAAAGTTTGATGGATTGAATCAAATTATCTCAGCAGAAATAATAAAAATGATGAGGATGATGAGGATGATAATAATATAAATCATGGTACAGGGGAAATTACATTGACTTAAGAGTCAGAGGATCTAGGTTCAGATTCTGCCTCTTACACTTTATGTATATGACTTTATATGAGTTCCTTAATCTCCTTAGACCTCAGTTTCCTCAGCTACAAAACCTTGGAGTTGGAGTGGGTGGCCTCTGAGTTCCTTCTAACTCTAGGCCTATGATCTTATGATTTTCTCATTTGGTCCTCCCATCATCCTTTTAAAGTAGATAACACAACTATTAATACATTCAATTTTGTAATTGGAAACTGAGACTCAGAAGGGATGTAGAATGTAGGATGTGTTCAGAGAAGACTAATACCTCTGGTGTGAGGGCTGCCAAGCCCATTTTTAGGGCTGCTTTCCACCTTTGGTGTCCACTTGATTCACCCAACTTTCACCAGTGGCTCCAAGAAGCTGTAGCATGCACAGTAGCCATGCCCTGGTAAACCACTTCAGCAGATGGGCTAAATCACAATGAGGTTAACTGAGGGATCTCCAACCCATGGGTGAGTTAGTGGGGTGTCTGCTCCAAGTATGTGAAGACTTCCCTTGGTAGAATGGGTGAGTGAGAACAATTTATTCCAAAAACCACAAAGGCAGCCGAAGCAGGCTCTATAGAGTGCTTAGAGCCAGATGAGTCATCGAAGATGCCAAGGTCATCCACAGTATCCCGGGCCATCAAAGGTCATCTTGTCTCTTGTCTTGTCACTGGACTCTAATGACTCTGGAAGAGAAAAAAACAACATATGTATATGATATGATGTATGATACATATATAATATAGGACATGACACATGTTATATATACGTATTGCATTTGTATATTTTCCATATCTATATCTATCTACCTACATCAATGCTTGTTTTTGGTAATAAGGAAATAAAAACATGGTAGATATCCACCAATTGTTTGGGGAGTGGCTAAAAATTTGTGGTAATAGAACAGAGGTGTCAAAGATGAGGCATAAAACTCCCAAATGCACTTGCCCAGATTAAAATGTGATTGGGAAAGATTTAAGAAAATAAATACAAATGCAAGCCTTCATTTCTATAATGAAGTCTTACAGTGCTGTAAGGAATGATGGTTCTGATGAGCAGAGAGAAGCCTATGAAGACTTCCATAGAGAGCTATAACTTTGCACACCTCTGCCTCACTTAAATCCAATTTATGTGCAATTCAAAAAGACTTGGTCTGGGTCACACTACTAGAAACTGTTGGAACCAGTACTTGAACCTCAATTTTCCAAGCCTAAATCTGGTGGTTCACAATACTATTTTCCAGACCTGGGACAATCTATCCTGCCTTGTGCTTCTGTAAGAATGCCCCTCCCTTCTTCCTGTTCCAAAGTTCTTTCTTCTCATTGCCATATTGCAAAAGCCTTGGCTTCCTTGACTCCTCAACTCAGTCAGTCATGTCAAGCCAAAAAGCATTTATTAAGCACCTATTGTGTTCAGGCACTGTTTAAACCCAGGGATACAAAAAAGGTCAAAGATAGTCTCTGCTCTCAAAGTGCTGCCATCCTGGGGGGGAGTGGGGACCTCAGGAGCTACTTTTCCCATTAACCTTGTCCTATTTCCCCCCCCCCCTCTCTCTCTCTCTCTCTCTCTCTCCCTCTCTCTTTTTCTCTCTCTCTCTTTCTCTCCCCCCC
>NW_020954623.1:1279625-1309412 GCF_900497805.2 Vombatus ursinus | reverse complement strand
TGATAAAAAAAACTTTGCCAGTGACTCACACAAATATGGGAACCTAATCAAAAGAGCAGCACAGATTAATGTGCTAAATAGTTAAGAAATGTGCAAATACTCCAATAAATAAGGGTGGTGTCAGTGGCCTTGGCCTGCTGCTCTGGCCCTCATGGAGCTGGAGGTGGGCAAAGTTGATGGCTACAGACAAGAGAACAACTGGTGGGCAGTAACTCTGGGAAGAAGAGGATTTGAGGGCAGAAAGTTGGGGGAGAGGAACTTGCTTCAGTTATGGCTGCCCTCCCCTTTCTTCCATAACTCCCACTGAATGAGAAGATACACAATAAATATGGCCCTTTACGACAAATAAATGAAGTTTGCTTATGGAAGTAGGAATGGGAAGGGTTACAGTGTGGGGGTTATTAGGAAGTGGTGTTATCCAACCTTGCAGGATAAAACCTGGTGAACTTAGGAAGCTGGTAGATGTTTGTGGTGTGTGTGTGTGTGTGTGTGTGTGTGTGTGTGTGTGTGAGTTTTGTGCCAGTTTCAGCAATGGGCAATTTTCTATTTCTTGCTGATGAAATGACACAAAAGTAAATGAGAAATTAATGTTCTACTCAGGTTATTCTCTCATTTATTTATTGCATTGGAAAAAATTCACATTTTCCAAACAAGTGTTTTTAGCAGAAATGATTGTATGATCTCCTTGTGAATCAGCATAACTGTCTGAAAAGCAATTTGAAGTAAGCAAATAAAGTGACTAAAATATCTTCTCCCTTTGACCCAGAGATTCCAGTGCTTATAGGAATATATATCAAGGAAGTCATTGACCAAAAACAAAATGTCCATACACATCAAACATATACACACGTAGATGTACATACATGCTTATATATGTATCTGTGTATCTATGTATCTTGTTATTTTTCAGTTGTGTCTGACTCTTTGTGATTCCATGGGATTTTCTTGGCAAAGGTGTTGGAGTGATTTGCCGTTTTCTTCTCCAGCTCATTTTACAGATGAGCAAATAGGGTAAAGTGACTTACCCAGGGTCACACAGCTAGTAAGTGTCTCCAACTAGATTTGAACTCAGGTCTTCCTGACTCTACGTCTGGTGCTCTACCCACTGCACCACCTAGTGCCCTCCCCCATCTATATATCTATATGCATGCATTTTGGTATATATGAACACTTTCTTTTTCTACATGTTATGATGCGTATGTGTTATGGTATATGTTACATATATAATATAGGACATGACACATGTTATATATGCATATCAGATTTTTATATTTTCCATATCTATATCTATCTATCTACATCAATGCTTATTTTTGGAAATAAGGACATAAAAACATGGTAGATATCCAATTGTTTGGGGAGTGGCTAAAAATTTGTGGTAATAGAACAGAGGTGTCAAAGATGAGGCATAAAACTCCCAAATGCACTTGCCCAGATTAAAATGTGATTGGGAAAGATTTAAGAAAATAAATGCAAATGCAAGAACACGTAAATCACATTGTATTTTAAAGCTGAGTCAATGTGCAGCCTGCTGGGAACCTGAAGTCTGGATAAGCAGCCTTCATTTCTAGAATGGAGTCTTACAGCGCTGAAAGAAATGGCAGCTCTGATGAGCCGAGAGAAGCCTCAGAAGACTTCCATTGACCTGATGCAGGATGCCATCCACAGAGCCAGGAAAACAGGAGAGATGCACAATGATTGCCACAGTATAAATAGCAGCAATCACAACCAGAATACAAGATAAATGTTGCAAACTTACAAATGACAAGCAGAGCCCCAAAAAAGAGTTCTGAAAAGGGACTCCCCTTCACCACCTTTGAAAAGGCAGGTAGCTATCCAGGGGAGTGGAACATTACATTTCAGCATTTGGATCTATTTTGCTAATTTCTTTTTTTTTCTCTTAATTTTTTTTAAAAGAAAAGTTCTTAGGGAAAGGAGGGGGGGAAGGAATATGTGGGGAATCCAGCTGACATAACAAGAAATGCTAGGAATAAAATCTATTCTAGAAATTGAAAGTAGGCTTTTTATATCTAATGCCTGGCATGTGGTAGGTGCTAAATAAATGCCTGTAAAATTGAACTGAAATAGGTTTCAAGAGCTTCCTCCTCTTGTCGCTCACTTGCATCGTACCTTTCTGATGCACTTTTCAAGCAAGATTGTGAGCCATTGCTCTCTTGTGTTTGTGTCCCATCTGCACATCCTGGATGGACTGTGTGTGCCATATCTTTCATGGACCAGCTCCCATTTGGACTCAATATCTCCCCCAGTGCCCAGACCTGAGCTTTCTAGATATGGTAGGCATTTAATAAATGCAGGTTGAATTGAATATCTCTTTCCCCTAACTTCACCTTGTTGGGAAAAGGATTATAAGAATACTTACACTTAGTGAATCCTTTCTGACTGAATGAAGTGATATGTGACTTCATTCGGTATCAGCTTGGTTTCAGATAGGTGAAGTCCACTTGTTCCTATCCTGATACTGCTTATGTCACTGAAACTGCCAGCTCGGGTACCCAGTTCTTGTGCCCAGACTGGGGCAGACCTCTTCTTGTTTAACAAGATCAGGATAAAGCTACCATGATGAGATCCAAGCCCCTCCATACTTGTGGTTAAGAGTTTGATTATGCCTAGACTGCTTTGAAAGGCAAAGAAGACTCAGCTCCCTTTGGATGGAATTTCTAGTCTTGTGATGGGCTCAGTATTCCAGTAGACATGACTGGTGTCTGACCATTGATTCCCTTCTTGGGCTTCCTGAGCCTCTCCACTCCCCATGCCCGTCTGAAAAATTCGCAGTAACATATTTATGTACTTGCACATTGTAATCTACTGTTTTCCTGAAGTTGTGCAATATTTCTCTAAAACATATTTTAATTTTTATGTGACTCGAGTGTTCATAAAATGTGCTTATACCCTCCAGCTCAGAGGATAGAATTTGGTCTTCTTTATTTTCTAGTGAGCCTTTTTAGACTGGGGGTGGGGAGAAATCAGTAAAAGTTGATCCCACAATGTCTCAGCTCAATCTGTGGCTATTACTGTCCGTGATCCCTCCATTGCACCTGGCCCCTGGTGAAGATTCTAATTCAATAGAACTCAGGAAGGATCTTGACAAACTGGAAGTCCCTTATTCCGCTGTTGATCAATGCTTAACAACTTTTTTTTATTAAATTGTTAATTTTAAAGTGACAACCCTGAAGGATGAAAGTCCAATGGGTCGGCTTCCCTGAGCCAGCCAGTCTGCTACTACTGATTTACCTCTTTTGGGGCTTTGCTATTAATTTTCCACCTCATGGTTAGCCTGCCCTGAATACATGATCTTTCTAAGAAATACCTACAAAATATTTATTACTGGGGAAGTTATTTTGTCAGTAATTGCATCTTAGTTAAAAAAACTTTTATTTTTTTGAAATAATTAAAAACACCATTTTGCTTTTGATCATTGGGGATTCAAACCTCTATTTAATCATGCAATGTTTTTTTTTTATGATTTTTATTCCTGTGTTATAGCAATCATATGGTAGGTTTTATCTCCTCTTTGTACTTGCAATAACATATTATTTGACCATGAATCACTTTAATGGATTGAAACATAAGCATGTGAATTGAAAAATAGATACATTAGTCAAATCAATAAATAAATATGAAAATATATTTCTACTATGAAAAACCATCTTGGCTACTGTGTCCTCCAACTTGGACAGAGAGAGCTGAAATATATGGTTGTAAAATATGGCTCACCATGTCAACTAGCCACTGCCTGCAGCCTAAAAGGAATTTTGAGCACTGAGTGAGTAGTATTTCATCAACAAAATCATAAAATAAAGACATTAAAATGAAGGGATGATTGAGTGCTGCAGGACGTTTCTAAAATCACCCTTCAGTCTGAGGCTGGAGTAGTTCAGCATTAGGAATTGCATACTCTTCATGACAATTTGCTTACAAATCACAGCAGCCAGCATTAACGAGCCAGGCGGGGAAGCATGCTGGCCTTGTTGCTAAACTAACTCCTAGTTAGTGGTCAAGCATGGAAGAAATCCATGATCTAGCTTTAATCCAAGAAATTGGAGGCTGGCCTGCCTGCTCTCTCTGGGGCAGGTGTCTTTGGTAATGAGATTCCTTAAGCTATTTCCCAATTGGTGACTTGACTTGTAGCTACTTCTGGTCAGCAGCCAACTTTATGAGAGGAAATTCCTATTTGTCCTTATCAGAGTGCCACGTCTAATAACCTTCCATATGGGTTGTTTCCCCCAGTAGAATGGGCACTCCTTGAGAACAGGAATTGTCTATTTGCTCCAACAGTACTTAGCACATAGTAAGTGCTTGATGAATGCCTGGTTCAGTCATTCATTTTTGAAAGTGTCAAGGGAGATTTAGTCACTACCTTATTTAATGCAGCATATGCCTTTTTTTGGACAGTTGTGTAATAAAATACAAAAAACATATATTCTATTAAGCAATGCCACATAAAATATAAGGACTTCTAATCACTGGACTTTCACAGAAAATATGGACAGAGGATAGTGTTGAGAATCTTTATTTACATTTACTTACACAATAGCGCTAATTGTTTTCAGGAACAGAGATTTAACTGCCAAATTGCTGTTCGTTTGCTTTGAATTCAGTTTTCCTAGGTATTAGGAAACCACGATTGGCCTTTGAGAAGAGTTGAGAAGATACATTTCCCTCCCCTCTTTGCAGAGGTTGGAGATATCATTTATATCAGAAGCAATTGATGTGTTGAGGTCAGGGATGGTGTCATTTTTTGTCTTTGAATCGTCATTAGCATAATGTCTGGTGCCACTTAATAAATAAAATCTTTCTGGTTTTTTTTTTATTTGATGAGTATTTCCAGCTCTTAATACAGTTTCTTATGTATAGTTGGTGCTTAAGAAATACTTTTTGATTAGCAAGGAAGAAGAGGGACATATTTTCAAAGAAAGGTAATATTTAAAAAAAAGATAACAGTGACAACATTAATAAGAAAGAAGAAAGCTACGGCAAGGACCTGGTGGCCTCTCCTGAAAGAACCTGTCTTGGTTCTTTTGGGTCAAAGGGTCAATGATTAAAAAAAGTAAAATAAGGGTATCAATAAAGAACAGTATTATATAAATTGCCCTGCATGGGGATCCAAAGATCTTCTGAACCATCCCCCAGCATTGTACCCTCCCTTTTGCCCATCAGAAATCATCACTGCAGGTTCTGCACACAACAACCCTTATGGAGATTCTATCTCAGAGAAATCACTGAAGTTCTTGATTTAGGACCTTGAGTCTCCCTGGAGGCCATAACCTAAGGGCTTATAAAAGAAACAGAACTCTTGGTTCTACTTTCCAGGCTCTGTTGATTTCTATGGGAGGTATTCATTTCCCAACCTTTGCTAGGTTTCAGTTCACTGCCCTGTTTTCTCCACTTCTCTGCATTCATCCAAATAGCCAGCCTGGGAGCCCAACAGGCAACATATTGGGGCACTCATATGAGTTGGAACTGAGGTGATGTGGAAAACCATGAGGTTAGCCATATTGTACTCTGAATGTCTAGACCAGATTAATGCTTACTGGGAAGTATGGAGTAGGAGAAAAAAACACTGGCTTTGGGCAGTCTCTTTGGGTTTCAGTTTCCTCCTTTATACAATGAGGGATTGGAATGGATGGTTTCCAACGTCCCTTTCAGACCTGAATGTTGTGAGCCCCTAGCACTTTCCCTCTGTTTCCTAAGGTGTTTGTTGAGCTACCCTATATGGATGTGGGATGGGGTGGGGTAAGGTGCCTTCAGAATAAGGGACTGCTTTTAGCTGACACCCAGTCTGAGCAGTGTTGTCTCTAGGGTCAGGTACTCCACACCCTTTCCATCCTCCCACCTCGAACTGCTAGCTAGGAGAGGTTGGACTGAGAATGGACTAGAAGGGCCTTGGGCATATCCCTTGACCCTTGCTGGAGATTGTCTCTGTTAGAGGGAGCAGCCTGCCCTTTGGGGGTACTTCTTATATCTTTGTTCATCCCCCCAAATCCTCAACATCTCTCTGAAGAGTCCTCAGGCCTGCTACATAACTTGTAATTGTTTTGGGGGACTCCACTGGGCCATTCCCTGGGACCCAGCCATCTGTCTGAAAGGCCTATGCCCATAGGCCATTTGGCCCAAAATCCCAGTCCTAGACAGGATGCTGGCCTTCCCTGGCAGAGACTGTACTGGCAGGAACACATCTTTCTACACTACATGGTTGGAGGGAATTGGCCAAACACTCAGGGGCTGAGTCATTGGCCAACAAACCTCAGTTCATTATACCCAGGCCTAATTGCTTGCGGTTACCATTCAGTCTGACCCATCTCTACAGGGCTGGCTTAATAAAAACTGCCCTCAACTGAGACCATCTACAGCTTGGCAGAGGCTGGAAATTTAACAGGTGCCCCAGAATGCTCTAGGTGTCCTTGGAGCGCAGCATGGGATGCTGCTCTATAATCCAGGGATGTCCTTGGAGCCCGGTGTGGGACACTGCTCAGTAATCCTGGGATGTCCTTGGGGCCCAGCGTGGGACACTGCTCAGTAATCCTGGGATGTCCTTGGGGCCCTGTGTGGGATGCTGGTCCACAGGTCTATCTTGACCTCTTTTTCTCTTTTGTATAGACCACTTTGTCCATGACCTTGTCTTCAACAGCCAAGAAATTCTTGAATCCAGAATGCGCTAACACTGTCTTCAGGGCAAAGGGTAAACAACCTGCTTAAGAGGATTTTTCATCTGACACCCCTGAAAATGATGGCAGTGGCTTATTTAGATTTCACACCCCTAACAATAAGAGAGCTACTCCGAGGCCAGGCTTCTTTTAATTCGGATTTGGAACTGATGTGACCTACACGGGCCCAGGTTTTTCTTCATCATGAAGAAAGCTCATGAATCCAATTAAATAATTTTCAATGTGTTAAAAACTGTTTATTTGCCCAAGCCTGGATTGTTTCTCCAGAAACCTCAAGGTCATTCATTATACATCGCACCATCTGAGCGGCCGCTAAGAGAGGAACCCGGGCAGCAGCATCGGCTGTATTTCTTGCGTCCCCATCCTCATTCCCTGAGTGTGAAAACTTTATTGCTCATTATCTACTGGGCTGTGATGAAGTGACAGATGATTTATTGGGAGCCCCAAACTGTGTTTCAATGGTGAACATTTTTATCCTTCTGTATTGCAGCCCTGCCAACCCCTTCTAACTGCTGAGACAACAAATAAAGAAACCCAATGTTGGAGGGCCGGTGACGATCACTCATAAACGGCCACGTTCCCAGGCCCGCTCCAGTCCTAATTTGATTCAATTCCCTTTTGTTGCTTAAAAATTCAATTTGTTTAATTGAGCTGTTTGACAGTAAAGGCGGAATCCCGGGCATTTTAAAAATTCACATTAAATTTCTCTCCACATCGTACTTTTATTAATGAGCTTCAGAGAAGGTTGCTTTAATTTAAACGTGGTGACCTCACAGGCTTATAAAAAGATCTCTGGGCTTTCGTTCTCAAGGCAGAACTAAGGCAAATCAATGTGAGGCCAGGCAGGGGACAGTAGCTATTTCTTCGTCAGGCAGGGAGCACCGAGAAAGTCAACCTGGGCCCTGACATTGGATTATTAGTAGGCTTGCATTCGCTTATGCATGGGGTGGGCACGTGTGGGTACGCCCTCACCGCTTTTCCCTTATTTTTCGTCAACAACATGGGGGCAGAAATGATCACTTTCCAAAGTCCCTCCTCAAAACAGTTAAAAAAACAAGCGTCTCTCTTCACCCATTTCCGCTGGGAGGAGGAACGAAGCCAGATAATGTATTGCCCATTGTCTGCTCTTTACAGGGTTACCTGGTTATTGACATTTAAATAGCGGAACAGCTTTTCCTTTAGGATTAATAAGATACACAGAAACTGGTGTGTGATTTTGAAGGTTTGCTAAACTTTAATCTGTAAAATTTAATAGCGATCTCCAAGTCATTACGGGTGTGTGGAACGCGGTGTGCCTTTACAAACACTTTTCCAGCAATGAATTATGTTGGCGGAATGGGGTAGCTGTGTATCATTACGTCCAGGTAAATGCCAGGATGATGACATAATTGGTAGTTGGGAATAAAATACAACCCCTGTAAAATGTTACTAAGGTAAGTGCAGAAGGATTGTAATTCATTATACATAAACATGACTCCTGGTTATTTATCATTTGGTGAAATATAGAATAACTTGATGTTGCCAGGCATTGTTCTCCCTGGCCTTCACTACCTTCCTTATTCAGCCGTGGAGCCTTGGCCCACTTTGGAGAGGGCTAATTTCCTTTATCCTCCCATTTTCTGAGAACGAATTTTAAGTCTCCTTCCCAGTACTGGAGAGTGCATCGTCTAGAAACTCTATGTCCTAAAAAAAATGGCCTTGTTAAGAATGATATCCTGCCGATTTTAGACAGTGATAAATTTACGACTTTGGATTAAAGGTCAGATGGCTTTTTCAGCCATTAGGACGGCCCTGTTCCATGATACTCGGCTTTATGAGGAAATCCGTTTTTGCACACTGATGCCTGTTATGTTAGAGAGAGGCACGGCAATTGTTTGGAAACCACAAAGCCCATTTTCTACCTGGCTGTCCTGTGCCTGTGCTGGCCCTAGGCTATTATTTAACTTTTAACCTCTTGTTCACACAGCATACATGCATAAAAGTACCATCCACTGCATGCTGAAGAAAATCTTAGCAATGCTTGTTTTAAGCTATTGGCCATATGACCTGGCTTGTGTGATTCTGGGTACTTTCTGGGGTAGTCTTTTTCTCTGAGACATTTCATGATGGGTCTTTTGAGCTCAATTCTCATGAGTGGGGCCTTTAACTTGGTGCAAAAAAAGGCCTTGGTCGGAGACTTTCTTTTGGCCATTCTTTTTGGATGCCTAATTCTAAAATGTTTTATCAACCTTTCCCTATATGTGCCTACCAGGCTCTTGTCAGGTGCGAGATGAATGGCAGTATAAGGACGAGATATCTCTCTTCCTCATAACCATCTTGAGCTGCAGTGTATGATGAATTATCTTTCCTGTCACTCGGAAATTCCCCTCTCCTGCACTTAAGGCTGGCAAAATTACACCCCCCTGTCGTAAAGGAGAAAACATCAGAGGTGACAGCTGCGGAGCACAAGGCGAGCCACTGGGCCATTGGACAATCAGCCCTTTTGAATGGGGTGAGAGCCTCTCTAAGGGGACTTTCCTCCAGTTAGAACCATCTCGTCTCACTGAGCCCCATTGTTCCAAGCTGGGGTACCAACTAGGCATTGATTAAAAGCAGAGGAGAAATGGGCATTCAGAATAATTCTACTTCAATCCATGACTCCTTGAGGTGAATCAATAGAACGGTTCCTAATGATGTCAGAGTTCAGAAACCTTGTGGGAACTGCAGAAACCAGGGAGAAAAATCCTGTTTCCTAAAGTTATTTCCCCCTACTATCCCCACTTCTAATATACACTTTCCCTGATTCATTTGCTCACTCATTCATTTGTTTATTAATTTGTTTACTTATGCATTCATTCATCTGTTCATTTATTTCTCTATTCATTCACCTACTCCTTAATTCATTTTCATCAAGACTTTCATGAAAGTACGGCAGTCCCATTCACATAACAACAAAGGAAAGGATTTGGAGGTCAAGGTTTCGGTCTGGAGCTCTCCTTATTGGTGAGCACCCTTATTGGTCATTAGCACTAGGCTGGCTCAATGGTTTCCGAGATAATTAGATCAAAGCAAGCTTCTTTAGGTGAGAAAGGGGTTAGAATGTAAGTCCATGAGGGCTAGGACTGTTACTTTTCTGTCTTTGTATTCTCAATTCCCAGCCCTCTGCCTGGCACTTAGTAGGCACTTCGTGGATGCTTTTGTCTTGCTTGCTTGAATTAAATTCAAATCAAAGTGTGTAATGGATGGGTGGGTGGGGGTCACCCAGAGCATGCAGAAAGATTCCTTGCCTGCTTCTGGCTGACCACATCTATGTGACTCAGCCTTGAGGGTGGCTGGGGTTTTGAGGAAAAGAAGCAACCCCCAATTTGGCTGCTAAGCCAGAAGAGCTAATGACTTAGCAGACCTTTAAAAATGTTTCTTTGTTTCTCCTCTCCTCTCTTCCTTTAATTCTCTAAGTAGACCTTTTTTGCAGAGAGTGGGTGGGGTGACACAAGTGTA
Organism: Vombatus ursinus; assembly: GCF_900497805.2. Taxonomy (NCBI): domain Eukaryota; kingdom Metazoa; phylum Chordata; class Mammalia; order Diprotodontia; family Vombatidae; genus Vombatus; species Vombatus ursinus. The sequence goes on along the minus strand of NW_020954623.1, from coordinate 1,299,249 downwards.
TTAGTAAAAATATTTAACAACAGGCTCTTTGAAAATTTAATCAGCCTGGAATTATGCACATTTTCTTAATTCTAGAGACCTTCAAGAAAACAATCAACAAGCCTTAATTTGTAGTGCTTGCTGATGTCTGACATATAAATGCTCACACTGAAAAATGAACAATGGGCTCTCGTAAGCTGGTAGGAACGGACACCAGCACAAGCCTGGTAGGCTTGAGAGGAGAGCATGGCCAGTTTTCTTCCCCTCCCCAACATGGCATCATTACAACCATTCTCATGTGGCAGCTAAAACAGGGAGAGTCAGTGAGATGATCTTGAACTAGGCCTCTAGCCTCCTTTTCTGCATGAGGAAGGGACTGAGAATTGTTCTGAACATGGACAAGTCCAGGCTTGGAGGTGACTTTTTGAATTTGAGAGGACCAGGGTCCCTCAGGTGGAGCTGAACTGGTGGCAGAGAAGATTCCTGCATCAGAAAGGATGCCACCAATAGGGAAAGGAGCTCCCACCATAGCCTAATTCTAAAATGACTTTGAAGCACCTGGGGCAGAGCTGAGGCGGAATGGAAAAGACCTCATCAGCAGGCCTGAAGTAATATCTGCCCAGCAGGTACAAGGATGGGGATTCAAAAGGTCAAAGAACATAATAAAGGGAGCCTAACCCCACTCCTTACAGGTGCCCTCAGGCCGCAACCTAGTGCAAAACTCAGGTTAGTGGATAAGGGAGACGGATGAGTACCCCAGAGGAGACAGATGTAATAGGTATTTAATATGTGGAAAGTGCACAACTCCATTTGAGGTCAGAAACCTGAGTTTCACTTTGGGCTTTGCCACTCACATGTGTGTGATCTTGGTCACTTCCCTATACGGGCCTTGGTTTCTTTCTTTATAAAATGAGAATGGTGGGTTAGCTGATCTCTTAAGTGGGTTCTAGCTCTGGGATGAAATAATTTTATGGCCTTGTGGATAACAAAAGAGCTATTTTTAGAGCCTTTTGATATAGAAGAAAGACTACTGAATCTGGACTGAGATGCTCCGGGTTCAAACTTCACAAGCTACTTATTGTCTTTGTGACAAGAACTTCTCCCTACCTCAGTTTTTCTCTCTCTGTAATTTGAGGGAGTTGGACTAAATTTCCAACATGCCTTCAGCTCTGGTCTGTGATTCCTTGGGCTGGCAGAATGGACAAAGAAGTGGAGACTCGAGCTTTGCTTCTAGCAACCAAGGAAATGCCTGAGGACCCAGAGTATGGCTGGCACCAGGAAAGTCAATGAGGGAGGTAGGGTGGCCCGTGCATCCTCTGGTGTGCACAGTAAATAGGCAGGAGAATATCAAAGGGTAGGCAGGGAGAAAAGAAAAAAAAAGGACGAGTTCCAAATCGGGGAACAGGAAGAGACATGGAGGCCCCAGTGCTTCTGCTGACTTTGTAATGGCAGTACTGCTGTTGCTGCTGCTGGCTGCAGTCTTACCAGTTCTTCTGATCCACGTCCTCCCATGAATCCTGAAAAGAGGAACCAGCCTCTTGTTTATGGTTAGTGGGTATCAGAGAAGAACCTAGGTTGCCCACCTGCTAGCCTTCAATCTTTCTACAGTAGCAGCCTACATTCCTTTATTCCAGCTCATACACACAAGTATCATTAGATATTCAGCAAATATGGCTGTCAGTAAAATAAAGTCATTTCAGGGCCATATTTGTTTGTCTAATTCAGCGTGTGTCCTTCCTTGTTTTTTTTTTTTTCTTTCTTAATTCTTGATATGTTAAACTATTTTGAGGGCAGAGGACACGCTTTATTTATTTATTCATTTGTTTATCTATCCATCCATATCTGTCCTCTGTCTCTGTCTTTCTCTTTCTGTAATATCTGACATTGATATGGCATTTTAACATTTACAAAGGACATTACCTATACATATATATATAGAGAGAGAGAGAGTTGATCCTTTCTGCAAATTGATCTGCTTGCCTATTCCTCTATTCATTCATTCATCTATTCAGCCATTCGTTTATCTTTCCATCTATCTCTCCAGTTGTTTGTTTACATATGTATTTATCGGGGAGGAGGTAATTTCCCATATCAGGTGCTCCAGTGTTCTCCTCACTTAATGCTGATGACTAACTCAGAACCACTTTGTGTGATATGAGAGAGTAAACGGCCTTATGAAGATGAATAGTTGACACTTTTGTGGTTGCTAAGAAATGGAAACAAAGGCGATCCTCATTGATTGCGGAATAACCAAGTGCCTTTGGGCATGCGGATCTTGGGGGAGATTATTTTGTGACCAGGAAAGATGAATAGGAAGAATCCAAGGAAGCAGAAAAGACTTATATGGAACGATGCAGCATGAAGTAAGCAGAACCAGGGAAGTAATTTTTACAAGGGTTCCAACAATGTAAACAAAGAAAAAGATACAGACTAAGCCAAAAAAAAAAAAAAGGTTGAAGGCTGTAAGCTTGTTAATGGCCAAGCTTGGCCCCAAAGAAATGAACTGAGTTCGATGATTTTAGGAAAACATGGAGAGACTTGCACAAAATAATGAAGAGGGAAAGGAACAGAACCAAGAGAACATTGTATACGATTTGTTGTTTTTAAGAACAACTTTGAGCAATTAAGGCATTTTAACTATTACAAATATCCAAATTAACTACAAAGGACATATGAAGGAAGATGCTATCTGCATCCAGAGAAAGAACTGATAAATAGAAGTATGTATAGAATATATATATATGCACACACATATAAGTACATGATTGTATTGAATGATAGCCATCTCTAAGGCAGAGGGTGGGAGAGGGAAGAAAAAAAAAGAAAAAAAAACATCTACATGAGAATTTTATTACATATTTAAAGGAATGGCAAGTTGTACATAATACATTTACAGCTTCATGTGCAATCATCTTTTATTTTACTATGTTATGAAAATGCTTATTTTATTTCAAAAATTAAACAGAAAATAAAAATGAAAAAGAAAAATGAAAAGAAAATGAACCTCTCTTCCTACTTTGCAGATGTGGGAAACTATGGGCATGGAACACTGCATATGCTATCATTTTCCTTCCTTCCTTCCTTCTTCCTTTCTTCCTTCCTTTCTTTCCTCCCATCTTTATTTTCTCTTTTTCCTTTGTTCCTCCCTCCATTTTTCCTTCCTTTTTTCTTTCTTTCTTTCTTTGTCTGTCTGTATATCTATCTATCTACCTATCTATCTATTGCTTTATCAAGGACGACTTGCTCAATATGGAAGGGTCAGAAAAGAAACTGATTTAAAAACAAACCGTATTACTAAAATGTAATCCTTCCTCAAAATTTAAATAGTTCCTTAAATTTGTCATCTTTTTACTGTACTATGTTATGGAAATGCTTGTATTATTGAATAAATTAAAACTAAAATTTAAAATTTGCAGAGCACTTCATATACATTGTTTCACTTGAGCTTGGTAGCAACCTTGTGAGACAAATATGTCAAATGTTACCTCTTTTTTTAAGATGAAGAAACTGAGGCCCAGGAAGAGGCCTCTTGCCTCTGGTCACAGAACCGGTGAGTGTCAGAGATGGGATCTGAATTGGATTTTCCTGACTCCAAGTCCAGTATTCTAGCCTTTCAGTCTACTTCCTCTATGAAGACTAAATTAACAAATGGTAAGAGCCAATATCACCGATTAATGAAACTTTTAATCTTGCTTTAGAGTTTGGAGGCAATAATGATAAGTATTTTCCCTCATGAGTAAAGGGTTCCCTTCATCAAATAAAAACGAGTTGTTCTTTGACAATGCTCATGTTTACTATTGAGCTTTTGACAAGCTAAGATTTCAAGTTGAGTAGCTCATTGTGGCTACCCAATGGCCGGGTGGCCCTAAGTCACCCACACTCTCCTCCTGTTCCCTTCCTACCCAGTGACACACACTGACTTACCATTGAGGAATAAAGACACAAGGATTGGCTCAGTCAGCAAACCTATGTTGTAACATCTCATTTTGTTTTCAGAGTCTGATCTATGAAAATAACATGCAATCAATGATAGACTAGGAATGTCCTTTGGAGTCCCTTGTGACTTGAAAGAACTGGGGATGTTTAGACTGCAGAAGAATATGGAGGGAGAGGAAGGCATGATAGCAGCCTCCAAGTATTTGACAGGCTGTTACGTAGAGGAGGGGCTAGATTTGTTCAGATCTACTATGATCTCACAGGGTCAGAGGGCATGCACCAATTAGCAACATTTGGAGTATAGTTCTGAACTGCTTTCCAGTATGGCTAGACCAATGCACATCTCTACCAATAATGTGCTTGTTTTATTAAAGACCGTCCAATATTTGTTATTTTCCTTTTTTGGTCAACTTTTGTATTAAGATAGACGTGAGGTGGAAGCCCAGAGTTGCTTTAATTGAATTTTCTAATTATTAGAGATTTGGAGGTTTTTTTCGTATTGTTTTTTGATGGCTTGGATTTCTTCCTTTAAAAAGTGACTGTTCATATCATTTGACCATTTATTAATTGGAAAAAGGGACAGGTTCAGAGAAATGGGAAGACTTGATGGCCTGTTGAAGACTGAGGTAAGAACAATCAGGAAAACAATTTAGATATAACAACAACATTGTAAAAGCACACAATTTTGGATGACTTAAGAACTATGATCAAGATGATGAGCGACCAGTATTCCAGAGTTACCCATCTCATGTCATGCATTTTTTGGACAAGACCAATGTGGGAATTTGTTTGGATTGAACACACATATTTAACCTTCCCCCCAAAAAATATTCATCCTGTTTACCTGCAGAGGGCAGAACAAGAAATGGGGATGGAAATGGGAAAAATGTCACTCTCCTTATTAGGGGAAAAAACCCACTTTCAAACAATTTGAGCTATTTTAGAGAGGACATGTACCGCCTTAGGAGGTAGTGAGTTGCCCATTATGGAATTCTTCAAGCGTAGATGGGGCGGCCAGTTGTCTGGGGAGTTTAGAGACAGGATTCTTATTCAAATGTAGCTTGGACCAGGTGCCTTCAGTCACACCTACCTCTGGGCCTCAGACATTTTGTCAGAGATTTCCATGGAAACTGAACTGGAGATTGGTTTAATATAGCATTGGTATTATATAGTAAGGGGGTCAATAACGGCAATTATCTTTGTGGTTATATATTCGGAGGGGTGCCTAGTAAAAGAAGAGTCAGAAAACGAGCAACGTAAGTGTTGGATGTGTATATACTGGTATGATGAGGTATGCAGCAATAGTGCTGTTGCTTGCTCAGATTACCTAAAGTGGCGTCTCCCACATGGGTGCCCCCATGTTAGGTGAAATAGACATGCAACAGATCCTGTTGTTCTACTACTACTACCACTTACTAATGGTATGACCTTGGAAAAGGAAGTTAACCAACCTACCCTCTCTGGTCCTTGGTTCCCTCATCTGATGAGTAAGAGTGTTGGAGGGAATGACCTGTGCATTACCTTCTGCCTTGTCATCTAAGAATATTGCTTTTGTCCCGCCTTGTCATGCCCTTTAGTCATTTACGCGGCTGCGAGCATGCAGCCTGTCATAGAAATGCTTCTGGTACAACCTGTTGCATTTCCTGCTTTCCGCAAGGTTGCTTATTTTTTCTGATGTCATTTATTTGGCTTCCTTTTTACTTATGAATTGTTCTTACTTTTAGCTTTCAGATTTTTAATTGCAGGTTATCCTGCTAATTAAGAAAATAATTTATTTTGTTAAATATTTTCCAATTACATGTAAGAAAAATTAACATTCCTTTTCTTTTTTAATTTTGAGTTCCAAATTCTCTCTTCCTTCCACCCCTTGAGAAGGCAGGAAGTTTGATATCAATTATACATGTGAAGTCATGTAAAGTATTTCCATGTAAGCCACATTGCAAAAGAAAACACACACAAACAAGAAAAATAAAGAAATTATAAATGTGTTTCAATCTGTGCTCAGAGTCCATCAGTTTTCTCTCTTGAGGTGGGTGGCATTTTTCATCATGGGTCCTTTGGAATTGTCTTGGATAATCATCTTGATCAGAGTAGCTGTCATTCACAGTTGACAATCCTTGTGATGTTGCTGGTGCCATGTACAATGTTCTCCTAGTTCTGTGCACTTCACTTTGCATTAGTTCGTATAAGTCTTTCCAGCTTTTTCTGAAACCCTCCTGCTCATCATTTCTCATAGTACTCCATCACAATCATATACCACAACTTGTGCAGCCATTCCCCAGTTGATAGAAGGATACTCATTCTTGATCGATGCCTAGATCACTGTCCTAAAGCCAGAGCTTGTAATACAAGTATATGAGCGAGCACTTTCCTTCTTGGTATAGAATGATTGTTTCTTTGTTGGTATAGAATGTTTCAACAGGGGAAATCAAGAGGCCTTGGGCTCAATGAGGAATTTGCACAGTGTCTTTGATGATTGTAGGCTTTTTTTCTACCAACACCCTCTTTAATTGGTAGCTTCTCCTGGTGATGTAGTATAGCTCTGAATCACAGAATATCATAACTTCTGAAAATCCCAAATAGAAGGTGACCCAAATGTGGTGGATTTAGGGTGGCCCCAGCACCTTACCAAGAATGATTTAAATATGAGAAGAGATATATGAGACCATGACTGGTTTTTTTTTTTTCTAACTGGAAAAGGGGGTGGGCCAGTCATGAAGGAGATGAACATTCTGAGTGTAGCCCTGGCCTCCACCAAATATTAGAAGCCCCAGAGAAAGACCTTGCTCACGTTCAGTAGGCTGTCCTTGGAGGATTTAAGGAAGAAATTAAATAGGAATCTCCAAGGGGAAGAAGGGATGGATGGATGGTGATCAGATAGAGTGACTGTGGTGGATGTACTGATCTAATGAAGAAGAAGCTCCATGGAGAGGCTTTTGTACCATGACATCTGTTTGTCCTAACCTAGAAATATGTGGCAACTCTCCTCCCACTATAGTAGAATGCAAGCTCTGGAAGGGTAGAGACTTTCTCACTTTCATAATGGTATCCCTGTCAGCCAGTCCGGTGCTTGGCACACAGTAGTGCTAAATACATGTTCGTTGGCTGTTTGCATATAGCCAGAGATAATAATAAATACTTCTATTTTTTCTGAAAGCAGTAATTAGAGATTTTTGAATGGACACATAAAGGTGCTATAATAGTAAAGGAGATATTGGAAGTAACAGGAAGGATGAGAAATAACAGAAAATCCAGACACTAACCCATATTATCCCCTATCATTTCCCCAGTGGAATCTAGAACTCTCTAGGATAGGTGATCACCCCAAGGGGTCATCCATAGAATCAGGTGTTTTCATGTGATGGGAAAAAACGGAAAATGGGACAACACAGAAGTAGATGGGAAAGAGATGAGTTCTTCCAGGACACCTGGATGGAAGAGTATGAGGAAGGTTGGGATTCTGCAGCAGAAAGAAGCAGGAGGAAGACATTGGGGATGTTTCACTTCATGCATTCCCCAAAGGTGGGATTTCTTGAACCCAGAACTTGCATCTGATAGCTGGAAAGAAGCGCTCTGAGTTAGAGCATAGTAACCCTCTGGAAAGGAGAAGCTAAAGACTGGAGTTCTTTCTTGTCCCGATTCCAAACTCTTCCTCCTCCCTGGCTTCTAATATCATTCCCCAAGGACTGTTCTTCTCCCTAGGTACTGGTTCTTATGTTCCAGCAGGAGCTCTGAAAGATTGATGCCTCGCCTAGGAAAATGATGGAACTTTTAAGATTGAGTCAGATTTGAAGATATTCATCACCAACTCTTAGCTCTGTTTCTGTCCCTATCTCTGTTTCTCTTTGTTTGTGTCTGTCTGTCCATCTCTGTCTGTCTGCTTGTCTGTATCTGTTAGTTGGCTCTATATCTCACCATCTCTGTCTCTGCATCTCTGCTTTTGTGTCTCTGTCTCTCTCTGCCTTTATCTCTGTCTCTGTCTATCTCTCTCTGTCTCTCTGTTCCTCTCTCTCTTTTGCTGCGTTAACAATGCGCAGAGGGTGCCGGGATTGTGAGGTCCACAGAACAAGGACAATTTGGTGTTTTCAGTCTGATTATAAAACAAAGATACTTTATATTCATGGAAACAATGGTGTATGTTTAACAAAATCGTTTAGTCTCATCATGGCACACAGGTAGGTAATAGAAAAGATGTCATTCCTATTGTCTCGTGTTTATTTCTAACCCTCGTTGGTCTCCAGATCAGTGATAGAGAATTTTCTGTCCCCTGAAGCCCCAGGCTGGCAGACATGTTCTGGGTCGTAGAACAAGGATGTCTGATCAATACAGTTGAAAGCAAACCTGAACCTTAGAAATGCAATTGCCAGCATCGATGTGCCAGAAGGATGCCACTAAATATTCGATGGGGCCCTGGGTGGCGATGTCACTGGTAAGCCAAGGAGAAGTCTTTGGACAGCTGATGTCAGCTCAGGTCTATGATCAGGCATTTGTGGTTTTGGAACCCGTGCTGGGACTTGGATGCATTTCAAGAGTTTGCTCTGCTCCTCATGCTGGGCGGGATATTAGACAGACCGTCAGATCCATCATTTCTGTTGATCTGAGGGGCAACCTGAGCATCACAACAATTGAGTTAAAGGAATCTTATATTGAGCAAAAGATTAAGGAATCCCTGTTAAAATGAGCCACGCATCTGTTCACCGTGCGAGCCAAGGAATCCACCTGGCAGCACTTGGTTATGTATGGGCATATTTGAAGCCTGTTTTCTTTGCCATCTTGTCTCCCCATTTTTCTCCTTCTCTGTCTCCCTCATCCTGGCTCCTCACCCTCCTCAAGCATCTTTCACTGGTTCCATTCTCATCAAGTTTTACTCCCAACTCATTGTTAACTAAGTCTCCTCAAACGAAGTGGGCTCCCCCTTAATGGAGGTCTTCCAGTAAAGGGTGGGAAGCCACCGCTTAGGAGGCATATAGTGGTACCAGGGGGTGGACCAGGTGGGTGCATAGTCCTCTTTGGGCTCTACATTCTGCCATTCTGGGCTTAACTTTCAAAGCTTTAAGCTTTGTACCTTGCAGGGTATTTCAGGTGTAATGGAAACCCTAAATCTTTCAGACTCATCAGGGCCTTGGAAAGGCCTGGGGGAGGGGGATGTCTATTTGAGAGCAGGGGATTCCATTCACATGCATGGCTCAGGTTTCTGCCTGCTCGGAGCTGGTCTTGCCTCAAGCAGCTCAAGGCTGACTATGTCTCAGTCGGCTGGATTTGTCAGTGACCAGTATAAATATCATATCACCCCTTAAACTAGGGATGCTCTGCCTTTTTCCTGGCATGGACCCCCTTGGCCATCAGTCTGGTGAAAATTCTTCATTCCAAAAGAAACCAATTCTATTGAAATAGTTATTGATTTCTTTTTACAAAAATAAAACAAGTTGGAGGAGTGGACAGAGCATTAAGTCTGGAGTCAGGAAGACATGAATTCGAATCCATCTTCAGACACTTTCTAGCGATATGACTCTGGTCAAATCACTTGACCTGTTTGCCTCAGTTTTCTCATCTGTAAAATGGGGATATTAATAGCACCTACTTCCCAGGGTTGTTGTGACAATTAAATGAGATATTTGTAAAAGTGTTTAGAATGGTGCCTGACATATAGTGGGTGCTATATAAATATTAGCTAATATTATTGTTATTATCATTATGAATCCCAGAATAAGAATCCTCGCTGAGGGATCATGTTGGACAAAGATTGCTGATCTTGGCCTCATGATGATCTGTGTTGGAATCCAACCTCAATTATTTATTAGCTATGTGACCCTGGGCAAGTCATTTAACTCTTCTGAGCCTCAGTTTCCACATTATAAAATGAAAATAATAACAGCACCTTCCTCACTGGATTTTTGGAAGGATCAAATGAGATGACGTATGTAAAGAATTTTAAAAACCTTAATATGCTATATGATGTTAAATACTTTGCCAGAGAAAAGTTGAGCAGGAGAAGTAATGAAAAGCATATGATTAGAGAGATAAATGACTGGAAATGTGGTTGACACTCATGTCATAAGAGTCAGGGATGACCAATGAATGAATAGTCAGTCCACATGCTCTATTGGTAGTCACGCAATGTCCTGGGAGCTAGAGGAAGGCTTATGCATACCGGCACACTCAGAGAACAGGTGATCTCCAGGGGCGCATACACAGGAATGGCCCAGGGGGAGGAGCTGGACATGGGTTGGGGTCATCACCATTGGAGGGCATATGACAAAGACAGCTCAGATCCATGGAAAGAAATTGCACCAGTGATCTGACTGAATCCACCTTTGCCCCATGAAGACTGATGGACTTGAGCTTCCAGACTTCTTGATGGATTAGAAAGCTGGGCTCATCTTGGCCAATTGTGGGCACCTTAGGGATCCGGCCTCTCCCTGACTGCAGAAAGCAGGAGCCAACACCCCCTCCCAGAAATGTTGATTTCCCCATTTGAGTGATTGCTGAGCATGTAATATCTCTTCTGTTTGTTGGAGGAGTCACTGCTCTGCCAGCATCTAATCCATTACTCATTAAAGCAGTTTGAAAGGAAGCACAGGGTGTACTAAAAGGTGCTATATAAAACCAAATTAAATGTATTTTAGTGGAAGGGCACTCAGCCCATTGTTTCCAAGAAAACCTGATAATTAGGACTATGGCTCAGTGAGATGGTATAATCTACCTGGGGAAAAATGCTTATTACAATCATGCCATTCACATAGGCATTTGTAAAAATTGTTTCAATTACAGAGACATATTTTAGGATTGCAGAAGTTGGTTCTTTAAAAATCATTTTGGATAGAAGGTTTCCATTCTGAAGCTTGATCTTAATGTGATCAGTTTCCTTAAATTTTTTTTGGGGGGGAAGTTAGTTTAGCAGAGGCTACTTTTGGGATGCTCTGAGCTTTAAGAGTTGTTATTTCTTTATGTAAAAGTTTTGTCAGTGACTTTTGTTTGTTTCTATCACAGTTCTTTTCTGATTTTCTTGTACACACTTCACCCCCACTCCACTGAGTGTGCCTCCATTTGTAACAGAGAAAACCAATGAAACCAAACTAATGATAACAGCTAGGCTGTGGACGCAGCATTACACACCTACAATTCCCCATCTTTCCAAGGACAGGGGCAAGGAGCCATCTTTCAAATCTTGTCTGAGGCCAAAAGTGATCACCGTCCACCTGTCAGTGTTGTGTTCCCTCTGTTTTTGTTGTTTCAACCTTTGCACAGAATTTCCTTGTGCAAAATCATGTTCTGACCTTTTTTGTGCATCCTTCCCGGGTGTGTCTTGAGAAATGGCATAATTCATCCAAACCCCATTATTAGCAGCTTATACCTGGGAGAAAAATTTCACAAGAATTTCCAAAGGTCCTTGTGCATGTGCATGTGCATGTTGGGAAGATGTGTGATGTCAATGTGGATCTGAGAAAGGATGCGTCCAATGGATCAGTGTCTGGTGGTGGCTTTGGCAGTCTGAATATCTCTTAGACAAAAGTCCCCTCACATTGTCTCAGTGAGATATGAAGAGGAAGCTGGAATTTCAAAGGCTAAGCCAGCTGAACACAAGCTTGAACAGGTCCTTCCAAAATGGACAGGCTTTGAGTTCAGGCCAGGAGATGGACTGTACATCTGTGGTCCAATGACTAGTCTCACTGAATTCAGAGATGATCTTTACCAGTGTAGCCATGGGACCATGACTCTTAGCCATGGACACTCTTCAGCTCCTCCTCCAAGCCACAGAAGAAGACAGTGAAAATCCAGAGGGACAGAACCATAAATCCTTGAATTATCTCATACGTCACTATAATATATAGGTGTGTGATATGTTTATATACACACAAGCATGGATGTGTGTGTGTGTGTGTGTGTGTGTGTGTAGTCCATATACATTGATGGAGTTACTATGAACAGCCATACTCAAGTCAATGAATTATGAATACCATGACTGGGGGAGACAAAACTGGACCTTGACAGAGAATGGAATCCTGCCAGAAGCACTCATGTGCCTGCTTTCTAGGTCCTCCAAATACTTAATTAACTTGATTCATATATTTTATGTTTTGAGTAAGATGGAGCTGATTTTAGGGGAAAAAAAAAGAGTCAGACTTAGAAAAACTCTGACTCTCCAAAGACTCTTGGGGGAGGGGTAATTTTTTTCATTATAGAATATTTCCCAAGAAGTGGTTTCCTCAATGCTCTTACAAAGTCATAATACATACATACATACATACATATATATATCTTGAAACAGGAATTTTGGAAAGGTCTCCCCTCAGAAACCCTGCCACGAGATGCAGAGACTTCATCCACTTATAACAGGAAAGTAAGAAGTCGTGAGTCTAGGATAATGCTCAGTTCTCGAACTGGGATACTGAAAGGATAGTGGTGCCTTTGACAGTAATGGGGAAGACTGAAAGGGAAGAGGATTTGGGGAAAACATCACGAGTTCAGTTTCAGACATCTTTAGGATATCTCTGTGACAACAATTTGAAATGTCTAATAGGCAACTGGTGGTTGACTTAAGCTCAGAAAAGAGACTAGTGCTATATATGTAGCTCTGAGAGTCATCTGCATAGGAATGATAATTAAATACATAGGAACTAATGACATCATCAAGAAAGAATGTGGTGAGAGAAGAGAAGAAGGCTGAGGACAGAGACATGCTCCTTACCCCTGTCCAGGGAAGCATGGGGAAGTATAGATGTAGAGTGCTGCAGACACAGCCTAACAGTGCTCCCTAGTTTGCCTTGATTGGTTTTCTTCATTACACTCAGTGGAGTCGGGGTAAAGTGTATTTAAGGAAATCAGGAAATAACTGTGATGTAAGCAAATGACAGTTACCAATAGAGCTTTTACATAAATAAAGGAAAACTCTTCTTGAACTCAGAGCATTCCAAAGGAGCACTCCATAAAGTTCTTGGCAGTCTAAGTCCCATGATCTATTCAAGATTCTCTGACTCAGCAAGCACATATTGAGTGCCTAATGTGCACCAGGTGATGTGCTAGGTTAGAAGCACAAAAATAAGAGTTCTTGCCTTTAAGTAGGTTATATTCTACTGGGGGAAAGAGTGTGTACACAGATAAGTAGGTACAGAATATAGGCAAAAGAAATACACAAGTATTTTTCTGGGGGAAGGGGAGAATTAATGATGAGGACATCAGGAAAGGCCTAAAGAGTCTATTTAATGGAATTAAGAATAAAGTGTATTTAAGGGGTAGTGGATGGGGCTGGCCTGTGGAAAGGCTCAGAAGTGGAAAATTAAATGACATGAGTCTTGTCATATTCAATTTCCCATCTGGACAAGCAAGTAGTGAGTCAAGGAGGTTTGGAAGGTACTATCTGTGAGTAGATTTTGCCTTTGTGCTAGAACACTTGAGTCAGGAAAGAAGGATGCCTACTCCTCCCTGGGCATATCAGATTAGGGGCGTGTCTTTAAGAGGATTTCTTTAGAAAATGTAGGATCAGGGAATTCATTAATTCCAGAAATCCATGAATAAGTATTAAGTACATACTATATACCAGGCATTGTGCCAGGCACTGGTTGCACAAATTCAAAGAATGAAATCATACTTACTTGTAGGGAGTTTACATAATAGGACAGAAAACAATTACTAATATATGCTGCGTGAAGAAAAAGTTCGTAAATGCAAACATATACAAGGTAGTTAGATACAAGTGAGAGAGGAATGTCCCTCTGAGGTCTGAGGTCATGTGGCTTGGTAGAGGAGGGGTAGAGTTGGTTAGTATTTTAATCACTTGAATGTGTTAACATTTTCAAATGGCAGCATGGGGTTAGTGGCTGGGGGTGAAGGGCCTCCTGGCCATATTAGTTCCTACTTCTTGGATTTGTAGGAATCAGAGATGTGTGTGTCTCACGCAGCATGGGTTGGGTTTTGAGGCGTTTGCTTGGTTTGCTCAAAAATGACTCCCAGAACCTGGCATGGGTCAACAAGCCCAATCAATGTGGTGAATTGTTCGGGGGGAGGGCTGGACTGGAGGGGCCCTCAGGTAAAGCTATTTCTTGTGGTGGCCTCGGAAAGAGAAAGAAATAGGGACACACAGGTTGATGATTCCTCTCCCCTATCAGACCGTTTCAGTGGGAACTTGAACACCCCTTCAGGTGTCCATGGTTGGAATATAAATCTCAACATTGGAAAAATTCAAAGAAGTGAGGGGGATGTGGAGGAGGAGCTGAGGTCCAAGCTGAGGTCCAAGAATTAGAGAACCTGCTCATGCCCCCTTTTTTGCTCTGGTACACCAGGCAAGTCACTGAACCTTTCTGGGCATGAATTTCTTCATCTGTAAAATGGAAATAATACAATCCATCTTGTTGTCCTCAAAGGGTCCCTGTGTGCGCTCTTCAGTAAAGGCACGGTCATAACAGGGCTCTGAATGTTGGAAAGCAGGAGATAACCAGTAGGCAAAGCATCAGCATAGACAAAGTTGACATTGATGAATATCAAGAATGGCACCAGGTTCACTCGTCTATCCTTCACCCAGCCACATTGATATCAAGCCTGATCCAGCCGTTCCCCTGCTCAGCAGGCCAGAAGATTATCCTGCTGGCTGACCTGCCTTTTCACAGAATGTCCCCTAATGGTCTCTCTCCTCATCTTCTCCTCTCTGAAGACTCTGCTTCCTCCCTTCCAGCTTAAGCCCAGTCGCCATAGCCCACAGCAAGCCTTGCCTAATGCTTGCTCCTCTCCATACTGTTTGGAATGGACTTGGGATGAACTTCTCTGCAGAGATTGCTTTGCCCTTTGTTCCATTCCAGCAGCACAGGAGCTTCCTGAGGGCAGAAACATTTCTACTCTTGTCTTCGGAACTCTACCTACCAGGGTGCCTGAAATTTTTTTTTTCTGATTTTTTCATCGACATATTAGTTTCCTGGTGAGAACCCTCCTCTGCCAGTGCAGATCAGCAACATCTCTGCAGATTGTAGTACTTAAGAATTGCCCAGAGCAATGAGAGGCTGAGGAATTTCACCATGGTCACAGAGCCAGGCTGAATCAGAAGTGAATCTTGAACCAAGGTCTTTTTGACCCCAAAGCCAGCTTTTTATCCATTAGACAACACTGCCTGGCATATGGAATGTGATTAATAAATCCCTCCTTGAATTGAATTCATTTTAATTGTATTGAATCCAGAGCCCAGAGCCTAAAGTCCAGGCTTCAAATGTCAACCCTCAGCAGACCAGGGAGCATCTCTTTAGCTTAATGTGAATTGTTTTGACTGGGAATTTCTCAGGGTGTGTGAGTAAAAAATCAGATCAGGAATAGTATTTTAATGTATGTGTGTGTGTGTGTGTGTGTGTGTGTTTAGTAACAACAGTCTCCTTAACCTGCGGTGGCAGATAGCCAGAGGAAAAAGCGGTGTTAATGAGGCTCACTCTAAATGGAATGAGCCCTGGCCTGACAGTTTGCCGTCGTCTCGTTGGCATTGGATTGAAAAGGCAGGTGGTGGCACTGGGGTGCCCGATCCCCTTAGACAATGATGAGAGGGGAGTGACGGGTGAAAGATTCAAGGACCACTGAAGACGGACCCAGGGGAGGGAGGCAGTAGAGGAAGGAGGGGAGAGGGCTGGGAGAGAGAGCAGGGCCGACCAGTCAGACGCTGCCACTTCCTCTCACCACTGCAGGGTCTACAGTAAAAAGGATAGCGGCTGCTAGGGTGGAATCTGAGCGTTCTCAATATCTGGCGGCGAGATGGGTGGACTGGCCATGGAGACCACCATGGATTTTCATCTGGCCAGTGGGAGATGGACAGTGGCAAACAGGTCTCTGGGGTGTGTAGCTCTCAACAGAGGGAACTGTCCAGGATGGATGGTCCAAAAAGGTGGAGGATGGGTAGGTAGGAGAGGAAGACACTTTCTAATTTTTTCTCATGTCATTGTGTTTCAGTTTTGAATCTTCAGATATTGATTATGCACTAGCTTGGCTCAGTTGGTGATCCAGATTCTTTGTGGTTGTCTCCCTCCCTTCTTCCCTACTGGGCTACCTTCCTTTTCTTAACTCAGTCCTCTGTTCCTGATTACCTCCATCACAAGGTAAATGAGGGAATAAAATCTAATTTGTCTACCTGTGGACAGATGTAGTAATCACTTTGCTTGGGAACGAGGCAGGATCTATTGACTGAGATAGGCTTTGAAGAATGTCTGGGAAAATCTCAAGAGGCAGCTGCCGATGTACTGCCAAATATCTCCCACATGGCTCCCAAGGGAAGCCCATGGACCTCTACCAAGCTAGGGGCTCAGGGTGGAACAGAGAGAATATAAGTTGTATGGTTGAGACAATATTGTTTCCTTAATGCTGGGACAGCAAGGAGGCTAGATGAACTAAGAGGCAATTCTAGGTTTTCACGCATGTAACCGTGAACAGTGTTGGCTCTGAAGTCAGAGGAGCTGGGTTTGAACCATATCCCTAATACTTACTGCATGTGTGATCTTGCCAAAGTCACCTATCTTCTTTGGACCTCAGTTTCTCTATCTGCCATCTCTTCTGTCTCTAGATTTCTGATTCTTTATGATCTTTATCTATGGAGATGCGAGACTCTCTAGGGATAACAAAGTGGGGTCCCCCGAACAGGATATACAGGGTCAGTCACTTCAGGGCTACAATTATCTTAGCAGGAGCAATATGAAAACGGAGATCTCTGTCTCAGAAGGAGGGCTGGAGGATTCTTGAGGCCAGGGAAGAAAGGGAATAATTCTATCACTGTTACCGGATGACATGAAATCACCTTTCAGATTCCCCTGCAGCACCAAATAGGAAACAATAAGCTTTACCAGCATGTGGTGGTAACGTTTGCCTAGCTCCGAGCTTCCTTCACTGATGTTTACCCATGAAGGATGGGCTTTTCTGAGGATTTTCTGCGTATTTGGCTCTTTACTCATAGATCAAGTTGAGCTCATGGGGGAGTGATCAATTTCAGTTAATATTAAAAATTAGTCCAGGTCCATTGTTGAGAAAAATGATCTTCTGTAGCTGCTCTCTGCTATTTCAGAGTAATGAGCTGAAAGGGGAGTAGCAATCTTTCTCTGAAGCTTGGGATTCTTAGATTTGCGTCCTATCTCCCTAATGGGGGAGATCCAGCAACGTCACCCTCAGAGTTAAATGGTAGTGTTTAAAAAAGAAGCACTTGACATTAATAATTTTTAGGCTTTTGATTAAATAACTAAAATGCATTATTATAGGGTTAATAATTACTGCAGATAGGTTCGAATTTTGACCATTCCTCTGCTTGATCATGGCACAGAGGCAAAATTTCACTCATATATTTGACTCAAATGATAGTCTTCAGGGATTCAATAGAGAAATTATAAGTTCTATTGCAATTTACATGTTAAGTTCTGTAACCCCGTGATAGTTCAACCATTTGTAAGAAAAAAAAAAAGAAAGAAAGAAAGAAAAAAAAACAGTAGGTGGTCTGGTGGAACTCACATTCAATGAATAATTTTATTTTACATCAGGCAAGAGGTCCGGTGGAATGTTTCATTACATTAGAATTTCACCAAGTGACACATACCTGGTAATTAAAATAGTGTTAACGTTTCCTAGTATGCTCAGATTTTCTAACAAACATGGGTATATTTTGCCAAAAGGCAAGTGTGTGAGCACATATGTGTGGGGGCAAGGGGAGCAGTGAGAAACAGAGCAAACCTGCCACATCAGACCATTTGCTATGTACTGTGATTGGCTCTATGAGCCCCCCACCCCCAACCCACACATGACCAACATAATTCCTGTTTTCCCCAGAATCACTTTAAATGCTTCCTTAGCACTTGACTTTTGGAGAGCTCATCAAGTCATTTAGCATGTTTCTTTACATCCAATGGCTCAGTTTCACTTCTTTTAAAATTCCTTTCAATGGGTTTAAAATATCTCCCACCTCTACCCTGCTTCTTTATTCATCTCGCATTAGGCTCATTAGCCAGGCTACTCTGGCACATATCAATACCAGTGAGGAGGGCTGCATTGTGAAAACAGCTCCTTGTCTCCTCCACAGCACAGGCTCAGAATTACCCATGCCATCAGGGATCCTAAAATACCTATCTTGCCCATGGGCACCTGTAGGGTCTGCCATGTACTGACATTATTCTTAGACATACTGCCTAGTACTTCTAGGAATGGTGTCCCAGCAACAACCAATCAGTATTCAGCTATGATCCAGGGCCACTGTACCCATTGGGGAAGGGACTCCTACTTCTGGGAAACATTGAAAAAAATACCTCCCTCCTCTGTTCAAAGCAGCGAGGGAATGAAAGCGTCAGGCGACAATGGCATCCATTGAAAAGTAGCAGGAGCTCCTGGGAACAGTGGAGTGCATCAGGCAGCTTCAGAAAGGCTCCCTGTCAAGTGGAACGACCCTTCTCTTTCTGGTCGGAAAAAGTCCTAGAGTGACGGACGACCTTCTGGGCATAGAACAAGTGGGGGTTTTTGGAAAGGGGAGGTGAGAATGCTCATTTTGGGGGCTGCAGGGAGGCTGTTTAGGATATTTAAGGGGAGGAAGACTTATTACTATGTCTGCCTTGGGTTTTTTTTTAAGGAGTAGATATTAATAATAATATTAATAACAATAGTGGTGATGATTAAAATGGATTAAAGTTTAGAAAATCCTACAAAACTTCCTCTGCCATGATTTGGTTCTTTTGTGTATTCTTGCGCTCTCCACGTGGTTTTCTTCTCACAGCTATAAATTGACATTGCTCAAGGTTTTTATGTACATAGATCCTGTGAATTCCCTTTATGTGCCCTTTACTGGAACCTGGCTTCAAAAAAGAAAAGGAAGAGCCAAGGAGATGATCCTTGGTTTATACTGGAGGAGAATGATGGTGCATGCTATCATTGGTCACAGCGAATTATTGGGAGTTGAGTTGTTAGTGACTTTCCTGAATGAAATCCATGCTTGTCTCTTGCATTCAGAAGGAAAGAGTCAAAATTGTCTCCATTGACCAGTGGAAGAAGTGCAGGTGAGAATGGCCTAATCTCTCCATGAATGGCCACCAAATCTTCCTTTCACACCTCCAAAGCCTGCCTGTACCAGCTAGAGGGACCACCCTAAGAGATTTTACCAAGCATCCAGAGGATAGTCACAGAGACAAATGGGGCTGGTTTGGTGAGTGGCTTCAACCAACTTCTTCTTTGTTCCACTCTAAAAGGAGTATGATGGCTTATCTGTGGACAGTTTGGATTTTGTGAAATTCTAATTCCAGAAGACCGGACTTGTGGAACAAACAAAATCATGAACGTGTAAGAGAAGAAAGAGAAAGAAAAAAGAAAAGCTTACGGTTTGAATCCTTGAACTCAAAGTAGAGTGTTACAATCCATCCGAAAAAGTGGGTAGATCACAGAAGTTCCATAAACCTATTAGAATAATTGGTGACTATTAGCTTAATAAATGTTTGATTAGTTTAATATTATTAGAATAATTAGTGATTATTAGATATTAGGTTCCAAATATCCAAATGTAAAATAACAATTTAAGAGAAAATCTCTTCTAGATTTCCAGAGAAAGTATAAATACTGGCAGTTACTATGGGACATTATCTACTTTTTACTAAAACATGTAAATAGTCCTAAGAAAATTAGGTAAGTTTTTCCTTTCCTTTCCTTTCCTTTTTCCTTTCCTTTTTCCTTTCCTTTCCTTTCCTTTCCTTTCCTTTCCTTTCCTTTCCTTTCCTTTCCTTTCCTT
>NW_020954623.1:1264414-1279615 GCF_900497805.2 Vombatus ursinus | reverse complement strand
CCTTGCCTTGCCTTGCCTTGCCTTGCCTTGCCTTGTCTTGCCTTTCCTTTCCTTATAGCTGTTATGCATCTCTCTGGAAAGTACTGATTTTTTACATAATTATGGTTTAGTATTCAAGCATAAGCTCCTTGAGGACAGGTCCTGGTTTTTTTTTTTCTTCCTCTCTCTCTCAATATCCCTAACACCCAGCCCAGGACTTGCCACATGGAAGACACTTTATAAATATTCATTGGATCATTTTTAGTTGAATAAGAATCCATGAATTTTATTTTCATTTTAAAATCCAGGGCTGATTTTCTTCCTTTTTTTTTTTGTATCTCAAGTTTTAAGAACCACAGACATTTTCCAAACATGATGCACTAATGTTGGGTCAGCTGGCTATGAGATTCTGTTTTTCACACATATGCCTTTAGAGCCAGTTTTCCTGTGGGCTAGTCCTCATCTTTCTTGCTGTTGTGTTAATGAGATAACAGTTTCTGTTTAGAGATATGAAATATTTGTAGTAGATGAAAGACAAATATTAACTTCAGTACTTAAATATTAAATGATGGGAAAATATTTCATGAAATTGGTGACATTGGGGTTTTCTTTTTAAAATAAAACAAAACAGAACACCTAGTTAATAAGCTGGCCTGCGAGGAAGAAAGGCAGGAGACAGACAGACATAGAGACAGACAGACAGACACAGACAGACAAAGACACAGAGACAGAGAGAAAGACAGGGAGAAAATGAAAACATGCCCACAGCTGTCTCAAGTTAGAAACCTGCCGATAGAACAGAACAGGGTCAGAATAAGGAATCTGGCTGCCTCTGGTGAGCTTTTCCTTCAGGCTTTACAAATTCGCACTGTCACTCCTTCCCCTGTGGCAACCCCAGGCACACTCCATCTACCCCAAGCGGGATCCCATTAAATGGCTAATTCTGAGCCTGCCGGATCTCTCTATAGTGTTGCTGCTGAGGTCCACGTGCAAACTGGAAGGAGGACTAAGATTTCCATCCCTTTGTCTGATTTCCTTTCCCAGATCAGAGAATTCAGCTTGCATGACATAGGTACACTGAGAAAAAAATGAACGAGCTTCCTGACAGGGATTTTATACAGAACAGCCCCAGCAATCAGCAAAATGTGTCAGCAAAAATGCCTAACAGCTTGAAGTTGAAGTTGGAGAGAAAACAAGGGCCCCCCCCCCCCATTTACTGTTTATCCAATCTTAGGTGATACATGAGTTAGGTTGGAGGGGGCGGTGAAAATGCTTTCAAATCCAGTAGAAATCGTAGGACTGGTTTGTTTGCCTCGGTTCCTGGATTGGACTGGGAGCAAAAAGCCACAACATAGGTCCTCTGGATCTTAATGCAAAGATGTTACTGGACATTTCCTTGTAAACCCCTTTCTTGATCTCTAATGATAGCTTTTTTTCAGAAAGAGAAAGGGAAAAAAAAGACAAACCCTTCAGAGCAAAAGAGGTTTATTTCTGCGTGTTTTTAAGCAGTTTGGGTTATGTAGTTTTTGGTAAGACTATCTCTCCCCTCCCCTCCCTGTTCCATTTTCCCCCAGGCTAACAATTTTATATCCAAAGTAAATCTAGCTAAAATGAAGAAATGAAGCCTACAGCTGCCCTTACTCATAGCCCACAGATGTTACCCAAATCTGATTAAAAAGGCCTTAATCTCCTGCTGCACCTTTTCATTAGTGTACTAATCATTTTTTTTTTTTTTTGGTCCAAATATCTGGCAGTGGCCAGGGCTAGGAGGGGGGATCCAAGGAAAAAGAGGAGGTTTTGACGATCAGCATCTCTGAGAGCCCTCTTCGAACCCGGGGGGAGACAGGCGGAGTTGGGGTAATCCGTGTGCTGAAATATTTTTGCTTCTTTTTCTAGAAAATGTGCAATTTGGTCAGGCAGAAAAAATTGAACAGAGCCTTCCAAGCAATAAATCACTGCATTGCTGGTGACATTCATACAATGCGGATATAGTGTTAACTGTATGAGTCAGACAGCCCTTGCTGCACCCAGCCTGTTCCTAGGAGGTGACCTTGCAACGGTGTAGTAATCAATCATCCTGGCATAGGACACACTGTTTTTGTTTAATATTACACTATTGGAATATATAGTAAACAAAGTGTAAAGGAAATCTCGAAAGCAGGCCCTATAGGAGGCTTCATGGCCGGCTGCCGGTGCCTGGGCACAGACTGGGTGCCGACTCCGGGCATGGGCACTTATCAACTTCTCCTGGCCATTTCCCCTGCCCCCCAACATCTGCATCTGCCCCCCCACATCCATTCCCAGCAGCTACTGGCCCTAGCCCTGCTGGATCTCTGGGCTTGGGCACTGAGGGAGCACAGTGGAAAATTTCAGGGAAATAAAAGCTGAAGTCGGACAGAGAGAAGATTTACTGTTCAGGCTGTCACCAAGGAACATGGTCTTGAGAAGCAGAATCTTTTTTTTTTTTTACACTTTCAGGATTTTATTATAAACAAATCAACAGCCAAAAATACTCCCCCCTCCCAACAAACAAACAAACAAAAAGCTAAAGAAAATAGTGTTTCCGTGTGTCGGTAGGTCTCTCTATGTGGTTCAAGCCTAGAATGGTATTTTAGCAAGTTTCCCCTCCCCCAAGTCCATTGGGAGCAAGAGTACCAGGCTCAATATCCGCTATAGGGACGTGGTCCAGATCCTCAGGTCTTCCTCCATCCCCTCTGTCTCCCCATGATCTTCGGAGGTCTATATATATGGAGAAGCTCATTAGTATTCTTTTTCAGCCTGAACTTGTGGTCGTGATAACCCACACCATTCCTTGTCACTGAACAGTTTGTAAGGAGGGAAGACTCCCGGAAACAAAACGATCCCTCCTTGACGGCTGCTCCCACACTGAGGAGCGCCCCTAGGGGCCATGTCTGCTGGCTCTGTTTCCTTCAGGGCTTTCCAGTCACCTCTTGGAAATGGGGGGGATGGGGTGGGGTCAGGGACTGTGACAAGCTCAAGATTCGATTTCACACTCCATCTAGAGGAGGGGCATTCTGGGCCACAGTCAGCTAGGTGGGAGAAGGGGGCCATGAAGACACAGCAACCTTTTGTCTTTATAAAGAAAGCTACCCTTTTCTAATGAGGGGCAGTCTGTCACTACCTGTGGAACTCCAGGCAAGTGACTTCACCCTCTGGCCTCAGTATCCTCATCTGCAACCTGACAGCGTTGGATGAGATGGCTTGTCTAATGTCTCCCAGCTCTGGGGTTAGGAGTGATTGTTCCCTAATTTATCTGTTTGTGAGCCACATTGTCTTCCTCTTGGGTTTGAACAGTGCACTAGAATATACCAAACCCTTCTGATAACTTGAGCACATGAACGTAAGCTCCAGGAGGGTAAAACTGTTTTGATTTTTGACTTTGGACTCCTGGTGTCCATCCCAGTGCCTGGTGCACGACAGTAACAGGAACAATGACAAGAACCAGTAGAAATAACATCTGCATAGAACCCCCCGACATCTGCATCGGCCTCCCCCCACATCCCTTCCCACTAGCTACCCCCATGTGTCAGACATTGGGCAGGGCATTTCACAAATATTATCTCATTTGATCCTCACATCTACTCTGGGAGGTAGGTGATATTTTTTATCCCCATTTTACAGTTGAAGGAAGTGAGGCAAACAGGTCTAGTGACATGCCCAAGGTCACACAGTAAGTATCTGAAGCTGGATTTGAACTCAGGTCTTCCTAACTCCAAGCCCAATTCCGTATCCACCCAGCTTTGTAGAAGGTGCTTAATGCTTATTGACTGACTGAATGAAGGGAATTGAAGGCTAAATGGGCCACACACAGAAAGTCTTTGAAGGGTCTCCTATTTCTTACATGCTTCCATCCCTCTGTAGGCTGAGTACATTGGCACAGAAGAAGGACTTTGCCCAGGATCCTGAAATTGAGCTTGTTTGCATGTGATGGCAGTGGGACCTTGGAGCCCAAGCGAAGGGGAGCGTTGGGCTCCCAACACACACAAGCTGGGGCCTATTCACAGCTCATTAGAATGGCATGTTTTAGTTCACTTCTCTTCAGAACATTTTCACCCTCATCTATTGTCGTTTTTCATGGTTTCCTTTAGAAAATCAGCAAGTCAGAGAGTCAGTTGGTTTTTAGAATGTGAGTTCTGGGGCTGCTAAATGAGGGTGATAATCATAGCATCCAAAGGAAAACAATGGCAAGGTCTTTAAAATCAATGTCGTGAAATATATTCAGGCGGATTTGCCGTTTGCATATTTCCCAGATGGGAATGTGACTCATTTCAGGCTTGGGAGCTGGTGCTTTGCAACAACAGGTCTGGGCTGCTGCTAGGGCTTCCGGGAAGCCTTGTCTTACCCTCTGAGATGTTCAGTGATGCTGCACCAGGGACAAGGTGGAAGGGCTTGGGGCAGTGGCCAAGAGAAGCATAGGCAAGAGGAGACAGAAGGCCTCCTGATTCTGGGCTGACATGTTGGAGAGTTCAGGATCGAACAAATCACGGGGGAGATGAAAGATAATTAGAAAGACAGAGGGTAAGATGGAACATTTATTAAGTGCTTACTATGTGGCAAGTACTGTGTTAAGTACAGGAAATACAAAAAGAAAGAAACAAGACTGCCCCTTCTCCCAAGGAGTTTACATTCTAATGAAGGAAGACAATACAGAGAGGGGAGCTGGAAAGTGGAGGGGAAGGGGGCACATTCAGGGTCAATGGAGCCAGCCAGGCAAAAGGAGGGGGACCGACTCTCACCAAAGAGGCCCCCTCTATTTTGGTTGAACTGGTTTGTCTGGTGAGTTAGATGCCAGTCAATCCAGCTTAAACAGTCTATTTCTTTAGTTAAATTGGAACGAGTTAAAGTCCCGCATTTATTTGTAAAACCTGTTAAAGTGGCTGGAATCTTTGGGACACCTAGGGCAGATGTGGTCACAAAGGACTTCCTTAGAAAAGATGGAGCCACAGATGTGTAGAGAGCTTCTTGCAAGGCAGATGGGATGGAGAAAAGGTAAAACAGGGGCAAACAACCCTCCATGCAGAGACCAAAGCAGGCCCTGGGGAAGCAAGGAAAAGACCCAAGGAGCATATGAGAAAATCCTTAAGGAGCAAGAGACAGCAAAGGTCAAAAAACATCAATGAATGAAAGAAGGAAAAGAGAGCATGGGGTCCCTCCCACGAGTCCTTTCCTCTGAGAAGTATTTTTCTTTGTATGTAAGAGAGCAGCCCCTGGGAATTGGCAGTCTGGTGACAACTGGAAGGTGCTTGCCCAGGAACAGTCAGCAGGAGGTGCTGGAGATGCAAAGGAAGCCCCATCTTGTCTCTTGACAAACTGCCTAATTGGAAATACAGTGGACCATTCACATCTTCTGACTTTCAATGTCACCACCTCCATGCCCCTGTCTTTTTCAAGCATTGAGAAAAGAGCACTTAGTATAAAATGCATTGACCATGGAGCAGTCTTGAGCACTCTTCTTAGACACACTCACCTGGGGTCAGGAGAAACCACTGACAGCCCCATTCTGCCATCAGAATTTGAACAATTCAGCACCCTCTCCAAGTCCCTATTATTGTTATTTTCATTGTCATCATTATTAATTATTATTGTTGTCATTGTTGTTTTTAAATCTGTGAAATTAGGGGGCCGGACAGGCTGATAAATGCAGAGAGACAGTGTGGTCCAGTGGAAAGAGCATTAGCTTTGGAAGCAGAAGAGCCGGGTTCCAATTCTGTGGCTTACTGCCTATGTGATGTTGTGTAAGTCACTTCACTTCCAAGACCTTGTTCTTTTTCCTCTTCTTTAAAATAAGGGTGTTAGGCCAGATAGCCTTTGAGCTGCCTTTTGGACTCAGTATCTATGGATCCCATGGTTTTCATGTGAACCTCAGTTTTCCACTTTTAAAACAAAGGAAGTGAATCCAATAGCCTCTGAGAGCCCTTCTGGCTTGAAATCAGTGACTACGTGATGATGACAACGATGCCAACAACTGGCATCTCTATGCTTTATTTTTTCAAGTTTAACTTTTATTTTTCTCAATTCACAAACGTTTACTTCCTTTACCTCCTCTCTCCTCACTGAAAGGGAAATTAAAAAAAAAACTTTATAATAAATATACAAGCAGAAAAAGCAAAAAACAAAACAAAACAAAAAAAAACCAACCAACAAATTCCCACCTTGGTCATGTCCAAAATGTGTCTCATTCTGCAGAATTGGTCCATTACCTCTATATGCTTCCAAGTTTATCACATTTTACAGACACCCTATCTGACTCTCACAACCACCCTTGGATGTAGGGACTTTCAGGTGATATATTAAGAAACAGGCCCAGAGAGGGGAAGTTATTTCCCCAAGGTCACACAGCTTGGAAGGCCCAGCAGTTGATCTCAAAGGGCCCTCCCAGCTCTGAGATATGGAAGGAGAAGCCTGCTTGCTGGCACCCTATTTCACATCTCAGTCTCAAAGCTTCCTAAGGTGCGCCTTTGTTTGTCTTTTGCTGCAGATATTTTCCTGAGTCTGAGTATTAAGGATGAGAAGATTCAATTGCTCTTCATCAGTGAATCTTGTTTTCATGGGCTAGATCTATTGTGATGTTGGGGAATTGCCCTTTCTGGTCAAGCTCTAATGTTGCTGAGATTTCACAGAGTGACAGGGGTTTCAGGTGTGATGCCCCACAACAGGCTGTAAGAGATTTAATGTGCACCCCCCCCCAAAACAAACAACAACCACAACAACAAAGAAAGGAATTCCTGGGAGGGGTCTAAATGTGCTGCTAGAAATCTAAAGATAACTGAGCACCATTTGCATTTCTTTAACTTCCTTAAAATTCTGTTCTCCAAAGCATAAATGCAAACCTGGGGTCTATCTCTGTGTGTTTAATTATCTGCCTATTAACTAGCTAAGTTCGAATTGCTACTACAAGCTTTGTTTTCTAATTGTATGTGTGTGTGTTGGGGTGGGGGTGCAAGCAGAGCATTTTTCAAATTATTGATAGGGAAGCTGTTGGAGCAAATAAAAATATACAAGTGGAAAAAACGAGACCACAGACATTCATTTTGCTGGGGTGGTTAAAAGGAGAAATGACATAAATTATTAGCATCCTGTGATTCAGTTTAATCTACCAACAGTCCCAGAAGTCCCATACTTAATATAAATATGTTTATGGAGTTTTAAGAACCAAGAAGTTCAGGTAAAAAGCAGAATACAGCAGCTTCTCATTAAAAGCCATAAGCACTCTTATTTTGTCAATTAAAATGGAAAAAAGAAATATTAATTGAAGGATTTACCCTACATTTTCTGAAGGAAATTAGGGAAGTTGTATTGTTTAGCACAGAGAGCCTTCACAAAGGCTGAATCTGGAGCACCTAGGAAAGTGTATCCTTTACAAGTGGATATGGGGCTGGGGACTTGGTGGGAGAGGCATGGATGGGGACCTTACGAGTCTCCATTTTAACACATTTGTTTTGTACATTAGGAAATTGTAACAGAAATGAAATGCATGACCCTTCCTCTTTATTACTTTGAAAGATTTCTCTTCAATTTTAATTATCGTGATGAGCAATTTGAGGCCTCATGTCCAAGGACCTCTTAACCAGGGGTTTGTAATTTGGGATCCATGACCTTATTCTTTTTCAATTGAAATTTTAAAATATAACCAATTTCCTTTAATATCCTATATATTTTATTTTATTAATTTAAAAACATTATTCTGAGAAGTGGACCATCAGCTTCCCCAGATTGCCAAAGGGGTCCATCACACACACATTAAGAATCCTTGCTCAAAATGTTAATTGTGTCCCACAAAATAGCCACAAGATAAATGCTGCTACCTGGAATGAATGGGAGGAGAACGTGGGAGAGGGGATTTGGGTCTGCATTCTAAATGCCTCGAAGAAATGGGTTTTCCAAGGAAAATATATCAGATGTACGTCAGCCTGTAATAGCAAAACAGGGAACTGTTTTTTAACCCCGATCCTTGACAAAGGAGATGGTGGCCCACGTTGGCCTTTATTTTGTCAGTTGCAGATGTCATGTTTGCCAAGATCCACACTGACCAGGAGGCACAGAGAAAGGGAAAAGCGGGAGGCTGTTGGTGGGATTAGCCAGGGCATCTGAGATTTTTACCAGAACGTTCTGACCTGCCATGGCCACGTTTTTCCGCTTGGCAAGGCTGTGTGGCAGGATTGTACTGTCTTTTTAAAGAAGAGCCAAGACCCACGAGCTGGAAATGTCCAATTGTCAGCTCAGCTTGATTCCCTGGACAGCTCCTCTATAAACCGTCGCTGGTGCCTTGCTTCTCCAGTGACATCTCCACGACCACCTATGTGATAACTAAGACCACCTGGGAATGCTGCTCCCTGCTCCACTGCCATTCCTGAGTCCTACCTACCTACTGTAACAAGACTGGGTGTCAACGGCTGCTTGGACGGACGAAGCAGGATTAAGAAATCACAACCCACCTTCCACCCCACCGTGGGTTAATTTATTGCTTCAGACATTTCCATATCAGATTCATTTTCGCCCACTCGGCGGCTGTTACCCAAAGTTCCCAGGCTGTGCCAGTCGAGGTAGCATCTGAGCTGCAGATACCTGGCACCGTGAAATGGCTTTCTCCTCAGTGCCTCGCGCAGGTAGCCTCCTTAGAGAGAGCAGCTGTGCACTCCCGGCAGAGCCGGGAATAGCATTCAGCTCTCTGTACACAAACATATTGAAGCAATATGCTGAGGTGTAACACACAAGCCAAAATATTAGCTTTTTAGTAAACAAGAGAAGAAATTGTGATGCAGCCCCAGATCCCAGTGCTAGACGTCTTTAGGTAATGGTGTTATTTCCTCAAGAAAATCCAGGGTCACAGCTGCTCAGAATTTACATCAAAAATGTTTGGTTTTTTTCCTCCTCGCCTCGTGTTTAGTGATTATGTAGAACCTGCTGAAAAGGTGTTTATTTCTGTTGGTAAATGGAATGCACTGGGTGGTGTGTGTGCGCTGGTGTGTTTTTTCTCCCCAGTTTTGCCCCAGGCGCAGTTGGATATGTTGATGGAGTTGGAAGCAGCCTTAGACACCAGAGGAGGAGGTGGAGGAGAGAGGAAACAAAGCTGGGTTTTGCCTTTTCAGACCTCTCAAAAATCCAAGCTGCTGATCTGAGAGAATGACTTAATACCTGATATGAAGTAGACATGGGAAGGGAGAAGCTGGGTGCCCACGGGAAGGGAGGCACAGCCTGGAGATCAGCCAGGGTGCTAGTCATTGCGGCTCCAAAAGGGACCTGACACATTTCCACAAGCGTGTGCACAGAGAAAAAGCGAATCTCTGCTCTGCAGAACCTGCTGGGGACAAAGCTATCCAGGGTGGCGGGGTGGGCACCTACCACACTCATGGGTGGGGGAAAGCTGACCTGGAGGCTTATCTAGGCAAAGGTAATGGTGCGGATCACTTGCTTTGGTGAAATCAGCTCTCTGACGTGGCTTTATCTGATCCTTGCAATTCATGGGGGAGGTTTTTTTTTTCTTTTAATATTGCTTGGGTTTCTACTAAACAGTCTAGTTTAAGGGCCCCACTTGAAAAGCTCACAAATAGGTGCAAGTATTATTTTTTATTCTAAAAATTTCAAAAGGGAAAGGGATGTGTCAGGGGGTAAAGAAGACAAAAATATACTCCTGGAGCCATAATGGCTCTGGCCTATATCTTAATGTAGCTTCTAAGACCCTGGCCACACAGTCCAGTAGCCAGCACCTTGCCCCTGTTTAATAATTATGTTTCTGAAAGATGTTTTCCTGGTAGCGCAGACCGATTGTTCTATTGGTTCTGGGAAAAAGCAAGGGGACCACAGATTTACCTCCCTGTCCTAAAAAGAAAAATGAACCAAAACAACAAAAACTGTTAGATTAGATAGTGGAGATGATGTCCAATGTGAGGAGATACAGACGCATATACATACACATATTGATGGCAAAATATGTATTTAATATAAATCAGCCTTTTAAGATTATCTAATCTCCTCCTTCCCAATGAAATCCAACCAATGTGAGAGCTATGAATTGCTCTGTGGGTCTGAAGGTAGGCACAGAGCAAATCCATGGCATGGACAAAATTCTCCCCTATGATTTTATTGACTTTCTAGGAAGGTGGCAGACTAAAGTGATTTTTAACACTTATCAGTTGGATTTATGATTTCTGTGTCATCTACCCTGCTTCTGACATTAGGAAATGTTCAACATGAGGGAAGCATTCAATGATTTTTTTAACTACACTATAAAACACTTTCGTCCCTTTCTTTCTGAAATCCATAAACGGCTAATTTAATCACCTCGTCAGACCGTCAGAATTCGGGAGTTTCATCTGCTAATTCTTTGGCACCATTTGGATGTTTTAAATCATTATGATATATTATGTGATGAGGACAGCTGACTTAATAATGGATTAAAAAAAAAACAACTCTGGCCTTCCAGCTGTGGATCTTAGCTTTCCTTTATCTGGAGAAAAGAAATAATCCAAGTCAGTCTGGCAAAGACAATTTCACAAACTCTGGGTATCTGAAACCTGGAGAGAGGCAGGGCTTAGTACTTTGGAGATAGAAAAAGACAGGACATAATGATTATAGATAGAAACACGGACAGTCATTTCTCATTGATGAGAGAGAGGGGAGATCCCCTTTTGTTGGAACACAGGCTTTCATCACTAACAATCTTGCTTTGGCTTTGAGTTGGCCTGGAGAAGGCAGGCATGGCTCAGCATCATTGGTAAATGCCCAAAACTTTTTGCCTTCTCTGATTCAATAGTCTAGTTACTTGGCATGTTTTGAAAAGACACATTTGGCTTTTTAAAGGCCCCACTTGGGGAGGGAAATGGAGGAGCTAGACTTCCGGGTACAAGAAGAAATGAACGGTTTCATTCTCTAGCCAATTAGCAGCACGTCTGCTGGTTGGTTGTATTGGAACTGGGCTTTTTCGGGCATGTTGCTCTGTGTCTAGGTGGCAGTTTCCACACGAAAACTGCCCAAGATGTAGTAACCCAGTCCCGCTCAGCCCAATCAGACTCAGCCTAAGGGACAGCTGTGTCAGCCAGCCAGGGCTTTAAAATTTCATTCATCATCCTTAATATGTCTTCTTATTTCTGAAATCAAGTCACCTTCTATTCCACTCGCATGATCACAAATCACTTTGTAATCCCACCCCTGGACTCATGTTAGGAGGAAGCCTTGGCCAGACAAGGCCCGTTAGTGGTGAGCTTTCCCTGGCCAGCCCGTCCTGTTTCAAGCCATAGTTCAATCCTGACTCAGCTTATGTATAGCATATGCAGTAGGTTGAGAGTTATTTTGTCTTTCTAAAGGTTTCATTAAACAAAAACAATAACTAGAAAAAAAAGGATTCAGTAAGAGGGGTCATGGCTACAGGATGCTAATGTGCCTCATGACCATAGCTCTATTTCAGTTCTAATAAATGAGTTTAAATCATAGAAAGGGAAAGTTAATATCCATGGCTATGACTGGCTGTTCCACTTGCATAGGCCCTGCTGGGCTTTCTGGTTCATGAATCCATCCCAGGTTAGAGGGTCTTCCATCCCAGAGTTATTGCTGTCATGAGTTGGGGCTTTAAGGGGTGTGACACATGAGTCCCAGGAGGGAGGTCTTCACAGGCCTTTTAAAATGTCAGGCCCTTTCTTCCACCATCTTGGAAGCTTGTGATGGATTGATTTTGTTGGTCATTTCTTAAGCTTTGATATAAAAATCTGTGGCAGGTAGGCGTCAAATCTTACTGGTGGAAAGCAATTGGTGCCTGATTGCCTGATTCCACTTAATCTTTAGATAGAAATGTTTCTAAGAGCTGTGGAGAAAGAGAAAGAGAAAAAAAAAAGGAGAGAGAGAGAAGAGGAGAGAGAAATATACATATATATATATATATCTATAGAGAGAGAGAAAGGGAGTAAAAGAGAGAGAGAGAGAGAGAGAGAGAGTCAGGAGTCCTGGTGCGTAGTTCCACATACACCATTAATGGACTGTGAGACCGTGGGTAAGTCACTCCATTTCCCCAGCTCTTAATTTTCATATATGCAAATAAAGGCATCAGACCAGATTATTTCTTGACTATTTTCAGGTCTAAAAATCAATAATCCAACAAGTTTAGGAAGTTGCTTGGGGAGCAAAGATGGAAAAGAAAGAGGATTCAGAGGAACCATTACAGATACTAAAAAATAGAAGAGAGAGTACACATATTAATGACACTAATTTTGGGGTTTCCTGAGTTCTACTATAACACTGGGCCTATTAGGCCTTCCAAATGATGAGGCCTTCTGATATCTGTTAGTCTCTCCTTTGCTCTAAATATTCCCCTGATAGGACACCTGGGTTTCAAAGGCATAGATAGCATACTTGTGAAGATGATACAAAGCTGGAACAGATAGTCACCACACTGGAGGACAGAGTCAAGATAAAAATCATCTTGATAGCCTTGGGTTGAATCAGAGATGAAATGCCATGGGCACAAAAGTCTAATCTCTCATTTGGGTTTAAGTAATTAACTGCAGAAGTCCAAGATGGGAGCTAAGTCGGCAGTGGTTTGTCTGGGAAAGGGGTGTTCACGGCCTACAGACTCAACCTCAATACTTAGTGCCATCCACACATGAGACACTTCATAAATGCTTGTTGGCTTGGCTTGGTCAGCTTTTTTAACTGGCCAAGGCCGAAGAGAGGCATAGATTCCAGAAATAAGAGAAAGATAGACCTGGTCTGCCCAAATCTGATGAGCCGCCTTCTAGGGGATCACATTCAGTCTTGGGCACCACTTTGGGAGGAACAATAGTAATAGTTTACAATATTTCAAAGGCTGGAAATCACAACGGGACAGCAAAGTGCTTCAAGCATGTGTGCCACATGAAGGATGGCTGGAGGAAATGGTCACGTTGAGCCCAGAGAGGACTTGTTAGGATATGGTAGGGAGTGTTATATGTTTTCTGTAGACAGAAGGCTCCATGTGGAAAAGGGATTTGGCTTATTCCACTTGGTTCTGGGCAGTCGAGCTAGAAGCTGCAAAAGGAAACCTTTGGCTTGATGTTGCGTTAACATCCTAATGCTTGTGGCTATGTCTGAGGAAATGCACTTCCTGAAGAGTGGTACACTCCTCCTTAGAAGTCTTCTAGCAAAAACTGGCTTGATCATTTGTCAGTCATGTTGGCAAAGTAGATAGAAGATGGGATCTTTGGTCAGGAAGTCCTGAATTCCAACCCAGCCTCAGACACTAGCTATGTGACCCTGGGCAAATCACCTAACCTCTGACTGCCTCAGCTTCTTCACGTACAAAATGGGGATAATAATGGTACTCATCTCTCAGGATTGTGAGGACCAAACGAGGTAACATGCAGAGTGTTTTGCAAAACTGAAAGTGTATAAATGGTGTTTATTGTTGTTGCTGTCATTATTTATTTTGTGGTAATGAGGAGTCTTGTTCAGGGGTGGATTGGACTAGATGTCCTCTGAGCTCTGTTCCAACTCTAAGATTCTGGGATCCCAAGATTTCATAAGGTGCTTTGTGAGCCACCATGGGGATTTTCTTTTCCTGATGCGGAGAGGTCTGTTATCAATGGTTAAGAAAAATGACTCTCCTGGGAAATAATTTGATCCTAAATATGACAGTCTGTGCTTAGCACAGCACTCTCCAAAGGAAGGCACCTCGTCATCTCCTCCCAGTGCTACTTTGACACAAGCTGCAGACTCATCTGCTCTTCGGCTTGTTGAGTGAGAAACTGAGGGCCCGAGGAGTGAAGGGGATTACCTAGGCTCACCTCAGTTTAGTGGAAGAGCAATTTTGGAATCTTTGGATTCTGCTTCCATTTCTTTGAGTACCTCTGAGAAGCTCAGATACTGGAGAGGCTTCTTCTTTCATGTCTACTCAGAGCCCTGACCTGTGAAGTCAGAGGATCTGGCTTCAAATTCTATCACTGATTTGTACTATCAATGTAACCTTTGGCAAATCACTTAGACTCTCTGGACCTCAGTTTTCTCCTCTGTAAAATAAGAGATTAGAACAAGTGGCCTTTGACATCCCTTTAGCTCTAGCACCAGGACACTGTGACCCTACTTTGATAACAAGAATCATAGGAAATAGCCTGGACCCAGGCTTGGCGATGCCTGTGAGGTCAAATCTGCCTCCCTCTATCAGAATCTCTAAGGTATTGGGTCTGTTGTCTGTGCTTTGTGCATTTATGCACAGACATCTGAGACAAGGGTTTTATTGGGAGTCCTATCAGACAACTTGTATAAAGGAGACATTTCAAGCATTCTTTTTTTTTCATGTGCATATTGTACTATGTTATGGAAATGCTTGTTTTATTTCATAAATTCAAAAATAATTTATTTATTTTTAGTTTTCAACATTACCTCCACAGGATTTTGAGTTCCAAATTTTCTCCCCATCTCTCCCCAACACCACCCCAAGGTGGTGTGGATTCTGAACACCCCTTTCCCCAATCTGCCCTTCCTTCTATTACCCCTCTGCTCTTATCCCCTTCCACTTCTATTTTCCTGTAGGTCAGGATGGATTTCTATACCCCATTGCCTGTATATCTTATTTCCCAGTTGCATATAAAAACAATTTTTAACATTCATTTTTAAAACTTTAAGTTCCAAATTCTCTCTCTTCCTCCCTCCCCACCCACCCTCATTGAGAAGGCAAGCCATTCAATGTAGGTTATACATGTGTAGTAATGCAAAACACTTCCATAATAGTCATGTTATGAAATACTAATTATAATTCTCTCTGTCCTATCCTGCTCTCCCATTTATTCTAAGCTCTCCTTTGACCCTGTCCCTCCTCAAAAGTGCTTGCTTCTGATTACCTCCTCCCCCAATCTGCCCTCCCTTCTATCATCCCAGCCTCTCTTATCCCATTTCCCCCTATTTTCCTGTAGGGTAAGATAGATTGCCATACCCAGTTGAGTGTGTATATTATTCCATCCTTAAGCCAAATCTGATGAGAGTAAGATTTATTCATTACATTCACTTTCCCCCTCTTCCCCTCCACTGTAAAAGCTTTTTCTTGCCTCTTTTATGTGAGATAATTTACATCATTCTATCTCTTTACTTCTCCTCCTCCCAGGACAATTCTCTTTCACCCTTTAATTTTATTTTTTAACATATCATCCCTTCATCTTCAACTCACCCTGTCCCATCTATCTATCTATCTATCTATCTATCTATCTATCTATCTATCTATCTATCTATCTATCTATCTAT
>NW_020954623.1:1232921-1264404 GCF_900497805.2 Vombatus ursinus | reverse complement strand
TATCTATCTATCTATCTATCTATCTATCTATCTATCTATCTATCTATTTATCTATCTATCTAGCTATACATACATATATTTTTCCTCTTCAACCACCTTAATACTAAGAAAGGTCTCATGAGTTACAAATATCATCATTCCATGTAGGAATGTAGACAGTTCAACTTTAATAAGTCTCTCATGATTTCTCTTTCCTGTTTACCTTTTCATGCTTCTCTTGGGTCTTGTATTTGAAAGTCAAATTTTCTATTCAGCTCTGGTCTTTTCATCAAGAATGTTTGACAGTCTTCTATTTTGTTGCATGTCCATTTTTTCCTCCTGAAAGATTATACTCAGTTTTGCTGGGTAGGTGATTCTTGGTTTTACTCCTAGATCTTTTGTCCTCCAGAATACTATATTCCAAGACCTCTGGTCCCTTAATGCAGAAGTTGCTAAACCTTGTGTTATCCTGATTGTGTTTCTACAAAACTTGAATTGTTTCTTTCTGGTTGCTTGCGATGTTTTCTCCTTGAGCTGAGAACCCTGGAATTTGGCTATAATATTCCTAGGAGTTTTCCTGAGGGGATCTCTTTCAGGAGGTGATTGGTGGATTCTTTCAATTTCTATTTTACCATCTGGTTCTAGAATATCAGGGCAGTTTTCCTTGATATTTTCTTGAAAGATAATATCTGGGATCTTTTTTTTAATAGTGACTTTCAGGTAGTCTAATAATTTTAAAATTCTCTCTCCTGGATCTATTTCCCAGGTCAGTTGTTTTTCCAATGAGCTATTTCACATTGTCTTCTATTTTGTCATTCTTTTGGTTTTATTTGATAATTTCTTCATTTGTCATGGAGACATTAGCTTTCATTTACTCCATTCTAATTTTTGAGAAGCATTTTCTTCAGTGAGCTTTTGGACTTCCTTTTACATTTGGCCAATTCTACTTTTTAAGACATTCTTCTCCCCATTGGCTTTTTGGACCTCTTTTTGCCATTTGGGTTAGTCTATTTTTAAGATATTATTTTCTTCAGTGTTTTTTGGGGGGGGCTTTAGCAAGGTATTGACTCGTTTTTCATGATTTTATTGCATCACTCTCATTTCTCTTTCCATTTTTTCCTCTACTTCTTGCTTGCAAGCTGTTTTTTCTTTAGCAAGCTGTATTTTTCTTGGAGGCTTTGGATGTAGGAGCTTTGACTTTGTTGTCTTCTTCTGGTTCTATAGCCTAAGTTTTTATTTTTTTTTACACTGTTTGCTCATATTTCCAGTCGATTACTTGATTTTTAAACTCTTTGTTAAGGTAGGGCTCTGCTTCCAGTGTGGAGGATGCACTTTAGGGATTCTGTGCAGCTGTTTTCAGAGGTACTTCTAGGGACCTGTACATTTTCAGTTCTTTCATGGTGGTATGATCAAAAGAGAGGTGTTTACTCCTCTCCTGGTCTGTGTTCTGGTCTGTGAGTGACCTCAAGCACTCTTTTCTGCCCTGGAACTGTCAGGAGGATTCCCTCTCCATTGCTGCCATAAGGTCCACCACACCAGCACTCCTCTCTGCCCCAGGACTATGACCCAGATCCAAGCACCGGCAAGTACCAGCAAAGAAATGCCCTCAATTCTCCTCTGATCAGCCACTTGATCCCCCCACCATCTGTGGGCCAAGAGTTCAGGAAACAGATGCTGTAGCTGTAGCCACCACCCCAGGGTTGTGCTAAGACCAGGGCTGGACTGTGTTCCTCTCACCCAGGTCTGACAGACCTTTTCCACTGACCTTCTGAGTTGTATTTGGTGTTTGTGGGTTGAGAATTCTGGAAACTGCCACAGGTCACCTTTATTCAGTCCCCTGAGGCCTGCTCTGGGTTTGCCAGGTCCTGTCTTTGCTGGCATGGCCCCCGCTGAACTGCACTCCTCTCCCAGCCTGGTGCAAAAAAGACTTTAAAAGTCAAGTAATTGGCTAGAAACATAAGCAAACAGTGTAAAAAATCCCTCAAGACTATAGAATCTTACTTTGGTGATTAAGAAGATCAAAACATGCAACCAGAAGAAGACAACAAAGTCAAAGATCCTACACCCAAAGCCTCCAAGAAAAATAAAAATTGCTCTCAGGCCATGGAAGAGCTCAAAAAAGATTTTCCTTTGGTAGTTCCATTACAGCTAGATCTATTTCCTTTCATGAGATTGGGTTATCTAAGATCTCTATCTAATATTCTGATAGTTTGAGTATTTTATTTTTAGAAGGTGTTTTTATTTTTTTGTGTTTTTAGTTTTGTTAACATATAACTGTGTAATATACACTGATTATTTTTGAAAAAAAAATTTCTGACTTTTCTGTGATTTCACTTTGATCATTTGATAGTTTATTAAATTTTCTCCTCTCTTCTTTTGAACCAGATTAGCTAAAGGTCTATCAATTCTATTAGTCCTTTCAAAGTATCAACTTGTAGTTTTATCATTATTTTTAGGTATCTTTATTTCCAATTTATCTATTTCCCCTCTGATTAGTAATATCTTCCCTTTTGTGCTCATTTTATGTTTTTTCTTGATCTTATAGTTTTAAAAATGCATATTCACTTCATTAGTCTTCTCTTTTCCAATTTTGTTAATGTATGATCATAAGGACATGATTTATCCCTGAGGACTGCTTTAGCTTCATCCCAGAAATTTGGTATGCTGGTTCATCATTATCATTTTCTTTTACACAATAATTGCTTCTATGATTTGTTATTTGACCCACCCATTATTTAAGATTTCATTGTTAAGTTTCCACTTCTGTGTCTTTTGTTTGTGGTCCTTAAAGCAGTTTCTATTTGTATTGCATTCTGATCTGCAAAGGATATATTGAGTATTTTTGCCTTTTCACATTTCCTTGCAACATCTATGTGCCCTAGTACATGGTTAATTTTTATAAAAGTTTCATGCAGTGCAGAGAAATATGTGCATTCTTTTACTGTCTCCTTTAAAAGATATCATGTCTAAAAATTTCACCAGAAATTTATTCAGTTCTGTATTTTCCCTTTTGTTTATCTTTCTGTTAGACTTATCCAAAACTGATAGCAAGGGATATTGAAGTGTCCTATCACCATTACATTACTGAATATATCTTCTTGATGATCAGATGATGTTTTCTTTATGAATTTGAATACTAAGGCATTTGGAATGTATAAGTTTATAACTGATATTGTTTTGTTATTTATGGTTCCTTTTAGCATGACATAGTTTCCTTGTTTCTCCCTTTTTATTTTTTGAATGTTTCTTTTACTTTGTCTGATAGCATGATGACTACTCTTGCTTATTTGGATTCATTTGATACATAGACATTTTTTCCCCACTGCTCAGTTTGATTTTGAATATGTTTGTTTTTTTTAATTTTTTTTCTTTTAAGCAACACATTGTAGAATTTTGTTTTCTCATCCAATCTGTAACTCTTTTTCATTTTATTGGATTGTTTGATCCATTCATATATAAAGGTATGAGTTAGACTTATATTTTCCTCCATCTTTCTCTAAAGTTGTTTTCTTAAGTTATTATTTTTCCTCTTTTGCTATAAACAGAGTATTATCTTCCTTTAATTATTTTACTTTAATCCTTTTCTAAGTGGATCTGTTCCCACTTGCTCTCTTCCCATCTCCCACCCCAGGTTTACTTCTTTTTGTTACTCTTTTCATTTTTGGATTTTGCTAATTTGTTCCTCTCTCCTGCTTTTATCTGGTTATATTTCTTCCCTATTTTTTCCCCTCTCAGCCATTCAGACTCTCCCTCTCCTCCCTTTCAACTAGTCCTGTTCATCAATTTTTAAATGTTTATCTTTGCACTCCTTTCCAAAAATGTTTTATCTCACTCTCTTTATTATCCACCTTCTCTTTCTGTTTGCTCTAGACCCTCATTCTCTGACCCCTATAATCATCTGGTCTCTGTCTTTTCTCTGTATTTTTTATACAATCAATGATTCTAAGGTATCCATTCTAGGCTCTGCCCTCTGGTGCTTTTTGCTACTCTCTTGCAGAGTTTACTTACTCCATGGATTCCCTTTTCCACTGTGCCTCACTCAGAGAACAATGTTAATTATTGTAGGTGTTAGAGAGGACACTGCCCCATGATAGGGCATCTTCCTTTTACCTCCATTGATTTATACTTTCTTGTTGGCCTTTTTTTTGACATTTCCCAGGAAATTTCCCTCTGTCCATTCTTTGCCACTCCTCTAGGTGCCAGTTGGGGCAACTGTCCTGTCCCAGGATAGGTAGATTCTTCAGGTACAAAACTCATGCATCTCAATGACTATAAAGTCCTCCCTTCATCTAAAGGAACGTTCATCAGTGGAACACCCTCCCACTTCCAAAATAAGGCCTTCTTCCTTTCCTCCCCTTTTCAATATTTCTCCCCATTTTCCTCCCATCCCTCACAGGCTCTTCTCTTTCTGAAACTATAGAAGTAACCTTCCCCTCACTACTAGACTTTGATTTGACCTCAGTATATCATTCACTTTTTTTATCCTCTTGCTTCCCTCCCCATCCCTTTCATGTCTGTCCCCATATTATAATGCAGTCACACAAAAGGAACATTTACCCTTACTCAGGGTGTTACCAGGTTCTGTCCCTATTGCCCCATGTCTGCACCTTCACTATTACCTCTCTTAATTTTCCACCTTCACCACTGTCTCCTTGTGTGCCTTTAGAAAGAAGTTTCTTAGTAGTCTTTCTGTTATGATTCTGTTGCTATTACTGTCTACATTGATTCATTCCTCTTGCAATTCTGCTGTTTGGGACGTTTGAGAAGCAAATAATCTTTTCAGTTCTGATTTTCTTTCTGAAAATGTTTCAAACTCTTTTTTATTATTGAACATCCATCTTTTGTCCTGTATGGTTAAGCTCAAATTTGCAGTATAGGTAACCCTGGGTTGCATACTGAGCTCCAGTGCTCTTTGGAACACATAATTCCATTCTCTCCTTTTTTTAGTGGGTGAAAAATTGTCTTCATTAATCATATATCCTTCCTTTTATATTCGAAGGTCTTTCTCTTGATGTTCAGAAATTGTTTCTGAATTGAATTGTTAACTTTAACCATTATGTGTCATGGAGTTTGTAGTCTTTTTTTTTCTCCCTTCTGGAGGCAACTTGCAAATCATTTCCATTGGAATTTTATTTTCTATGTTGTGAAGTTCTAGGTGGTTCTTTTCTATTATTTCTATCATTATGGTGTCAAGGATTTTTGTCCTATTGTGTCTGGGAGACCTATGATCCTTAGGTTGTCTGTCCACATTCTGTCTTTAAAATCTGTGTGTTTTGCTTACATCTGAACATATTTTCTTTTAATGTTATTGCTTTTTTCTTCTCTTCTAGTCTTTCTTTTTTGTGTATTTGCATTTCCATTCTAGTCTCCTCTCTCTGTTTTGTTGATGAGGATTGCTATTGAAGATATACGTTTTTCTATCAAGCTCATTATTTTTTGCTATGCAGTACATAAATTCTGCTCTCATAATTGTCATTTTTCTTTAAAATTACTCAGGAACAGTGTGTTATAGTTCCATGTTGTCCTCATACTCCACAGGGTCCTCTGTCTTATCAAGTATTTGATCATTTTCCTACATTTTGTTATATTTATTCATAGATGCCTGAATTTGTTTACTAGATTTGGCTGCCATGTTTCCTTTTGTTTCTGTATTTCTGTTGATTTATCTGCTTATGTTCAAGGATTTTGAGATATCTTTATTCTAAAATCTTTGGTCCTTTCAGTCTTTTCTATCTTTGTTTTCTTTATTACTCCCTCTTATTGGCTTACTGACTTATTGACTCCCTCTTCTCAGATTGGGGTTTCCTTAGGGGCTGGATCTTAAGACATCTCAGGCTTTTCCTACACTGAGCAATTCATAGTTCATCAGCCTAGGTCTCTATCTCGATTGACTTTAAGGTGGTCAGAAATGGCTCCAACTGGATGTTGGGCTCTTTCCCACAATCTTGGTGGAGTTCTGCTCAGTTCTTCAAATGTAACATGCCTTGTCCAGATGACTTGTTCCATTTCTCTTGTTTCTCAGTTCTCTGGCCTGATACCAGCAGTTCATAATCTGCTTTCCCTGGCATCAGTACTTCAGAAACTTCTGGCACTGGTAATTTGGAGCCTGCTTTTTCCTGGCATCTATAGTTTTGAGCTTTGCAGCACTCATACTTCTGGGTTGTAGCCCCCAGGAAACTTTTGCTCCTGAAGGGCTGTGGCCAAGTTGGCTATCAGTGTCATGATTTTCATCTCTTCCATTTATTCTCTATGTTTTGAAAGCATTTTGTTTCATGTAGTTTGGATATTATGAGTTTCAGACATGGTGGCATCTTTTAAAACACTATTTTTGGGTTTTCATGAATCCATATTATTTTTGGTGATTGCAGGTGACAGATAGTTTGTGATGAGCCTTTAGTCCCAATGCAGTTTGTTGGTTGAATCCCCAAAGATGTTTTCAGGCTTATATTGATAGTATGAGGATTTGTTTTTTTACCCATGAAAAAACATCAAGCTTCTGATACATTATTCAAGGCCCTAGAGTATGTCTTGTTAGGCATATGGCAGGTATTTAATTTTTACAGGCTTTAGATTATAAACTCCTTGAGGGTAGCACTTATCTTTTGAGTTTAAAAAAAAATCCCTTGTGTTTAACACAGTGGCTGGAGTGTAGTAGATGCTTAATAAGTGGTTGTTGGATTGAATTCTTTATACATTTTCTATTAATTTCTTTCATATTCTACATTGATCACTAAGTATGGTATGTAAGTAATGACCTTAATTGCTATCATTCTTTATTTCCATAAAGAAATCAACGTGACTTATGTATTTGTTCAACTTTTATTTGTCACTATATTGTGGGCTGAATTTATGTAGAGGTCACTCACAGAAGGCTTTTTGGCTGCTATTGGAACCTAGACATTTCAGAGATTCCATGCAGTGGTAGACCATGGTGTTTATTAGGCCTGTCTTTCTTGATTGGTTCCATTTCACCACCAGATTCAAACTTGAAAATGTCAGTCTCTATTTTCCTTTAAGAGCTTTAAACTTATGGCATCAGTCCAGATGACATTTTGATATCTTTGTAAAGGGATTCCACAAGATGAAGGCACTATTTAATCTATTATTTTGTATGTAAAATCATACAGTTTAAGAGAGCATTCTGGAAAGTAGAGTAGGTCAGAAAATTCCAAGCTCTCTAGATTTCCTCCACAAATAAGACAAAATAGCATGTATGGGTGAAGGGAGAGCAGTAAAAATAAACAAGAGTTGGGGCAGAACAGTTGTCCTCTTGGGACAACTGGAGAAGATCTGAGATTTGATCCTTGTGAAGTGTAACAACTTTAGGCTAATTCCAATGAAACAATAAGCAGCAAGCCCTAGGGCTAGCTGGGTTGAGAGGTAGCCTTGACCTCAGCCACAGGAATTTTCACCTCCTGGACAGTGTGAAGAGTTAGGCATCTGAGCAGGAGAAGATTGAGGAAAACTCTGCTCATAAGGGGTGCTAAGCCAAGTTGTGCTGCCATGATCTGGCCCTGGGCGAGAAGGAACCAGCATCTGCCTGGTGAGTGCAGAAGCAGTGGGGCAGAGATGCTGCTCTCTGTGGGCACTTATAGGAGGGCAGAATTCTTGGTTTCAGTTCTAGGCCAGAGGGGAGAACCGAAGGAGGATCTGAGGCCAGAGGCACCATCCCCTACACCTAACGACTAGAGATGATTACAAAAATAAGCTGCTAAAAACTAAAAAAAAAAAAAAAAAGCAGGCTAAGAAGAAAGAACCTAAACACAGAAAGTTACTATGGGAATAGAGAAGACTGGGGTTCATCTTCAAAGAAGGATACTGAAGCAAAAAAAGCTTCTCCTGCTCCAAAGAGTAATGTCAAATGGTCACCTGCTGAAAAGAAATTCATAGAAGAGCTTAAAAAAATACTCTAAAAATTGAATGGGAGAGATTGAAGAAAGATTTAAAAAATAAGAATAATCCAAGAAAAACAAGAAGATTATGAAAAGAAAGTCAACCCACTAGAAAAGGAGATCCAGAATCTTAAGGAAGAAAACGACTCCTTGAAAATTAGAATTGGGCAAGGGGAAGCCAGTGAAGTTATAAGAGACCAAGAAATAACAAAACAAAATATAAAGAATGAAAAAAAATGGAAGAGAGAGTGAAACATCTCATAAGAAAAATAACTGATCTGGAGAACAGATCAAGAAGAGAAAACATAAGAATAATCAGACTACCTGAAAGCTACAATCAGAATAGGAATTTTGATACAATAATGCAAGGAATAATTAAAGAAAATTGTCTTGAAGTGCTAGAACAAGAGGGGAAAGTTGAAACAGAAAAATCCACTGCTGGCCACTTGAAAGAGATCCTATGAGGAAAACCTACAGAAATATCATAGCTAGATTCCCAAACTCCCAGCTCAAGGAGAAAATATTGCAAGCAAAAAGAACAAAACAATAATCCAACCATGGCAGTGCTACAGTTAGAATCACACAAAAACTACGAGTGGCTACACTAAAAGATCACAGGTCTTGGAACACTATATACTGAAGAACAAAAGAACAGGGGTTGCAGCCGAAAACCTCATACCCAGCAAAGTCAAGCATAATCCTGAATGGGAAAAAATGGACATTCAATGAATTGCTAGACCTTCAGGATTTTGTTGCAAAAAGACCTGAAATCAATAGAAAATTTGACATACAAGAGCCAAGAGAAATATAAGGTAAATATCAAAGACTAATTATAAGAAACTCAATAAGGATAGACTATTTACTTTTTATACAAGGAAATGTAAGTCGTATGTCTAAGACTGTTGTTACCAATTTGGCAGTTTGAATGAAATATTGGGGTGAAGCTGAGTATGATGTAATACTGAAAAGTTAACTTTCTAGGAAAAGGTAAAAAGTATAATTATCTTACATAAATGAGGTGCAAGAGTAAGAACTGATACAGAGGAATTAGATGGGGAGTAGGGCTGGTAGTTCTGGAACTCTACTCTCATCAGGAATGGGTTAAAGAGGGAACAATATGCATATCTAGAAGGGCACAAGAGTCTACTAAATTTAGAAAGAAATAAAAAACTAAGGGGATAGGGAGGGGAGAGAGGATAAAGGAGGGATTTCAGGGTGGAGGTAGAGGATAAGGGAAGGTTCTTTGGTGGGGGTGTAGGTTAAATAATAGGAGGGGAAGGTAGTGGGTAGAAGTAAAGTAGAGGTGTCAGGAGGGATAGGAAATAGGAGATACACATGAACATAAAATAAAGATCAAGAATAGAATTTATTAGAGGGAAAAAGCAGGGGTAATAATCAAGTAATCATGATCTCAGACAAAGTTAAAGCTAAAATAGATTTAGTGAAAAGAGAAAAATAGGGAAACTGCACTATACGTCAGCCATATTAATCAATATTATTTTAGATTATCTAAAATATAAGGTATATATAACAAAATATATATTTGTGTATGTATGTGTATATATGTGATATATGTATGTGTGTATATATACA
The DNA here is from genome assembly GCF_900497805.2 of Vombatus ursinus. NCBI lineage: Eukaryota > Metazoa > Chordata > Mammalia > Diprotodontia > Vombatidae > Vombatus > Vombatus ursinus. The sequence goes on along the minus strand of NW_020954623.1, from coordinate 1,254,940 downwards.
CATATATACATATACACATACACATATACATACAGACACATATACATACATACATATATGTGTATGTGTGTGTGTGTATGTGTGTGTGTATGAAACAGTATAAGGGTGGAATATTGCTGTGGCATAGGAAACAATGAGTTGGTGGACTTGCAAAAATATGGAAAGACTTGGGCCTATGAAGGAAGATATTATCCACCCTCAGAGAAACAGAGGACAAACAAGTATGTGTGTGTGTGTGTGTGTGTCCATGCTTAATTATAGCCATTTGGGGGAGGATAGGAAGGGGTAAAAAAGAGCAAAGTAAAAAGTGCACAGCAGAAAGGAAAAGAAAACTTACAAGGGAGCAAAGAAAAGATGGAGAGCTTGGAACACTGTGCAGAGTTTATTAGACAAGCTTTCCTGAATTGGAAATTTATTGCTCTATGTTTTGAATCCTCTCTTGTGTTTTGCTATGCACGTGGCAATGCTTTCTTCTTCTTCTTTTTTTCTTTTGTATTTTAGTATTTAAGTTCGATTTTTTTTTGTTGTTGTTGTTTTTTTTTTAGGCAATTGGGTTTAAGTGACTTGCCCAGGGTCACACAGCTAGTAAGTGTCTGAGGTTGGATTTGAATTTAGGTCTTCCTGACTCCTGGTCCAGCACTTTATCTACTGTGCCACCTAGCTGCCCCTGACTTCCATTTACATTGTATGATTAATGAGATATTTTAGTTTGAATCCCTGTTTAATTTGAAAGTCATAGTTTGTTATATTTAGGAAAGACAACAATGGATTTGAGGCTAGATACAGCTGTAATGGGATCAATCTGGCCTCATGGAAAATGCTACTTTGCATTTCTGTTGTTTTTGACCTTATTCTGTAGAAGCGTATTTTAAATAGGAACAGTTTTCCATGTGGACATCAAGTATTCTGCCACCTTCACTATTCTGGATCCACTTCATATATTTGCAATGTACAAATAGGCCATGAGTAAAGTAAGGAATCACAGGCATTGTGATAATTAATGAGAGCTTTTTGAGTGATATGTAATTTTCAGGCTGCTTGTTCAATAACTTTAAATAATTAATGATGCTCTTTACACCCCTAGGACATTTGGCACAACCTTTTTAATGCTCAGAAAATATAATGTTTTTTTGGAGGTATTAATAGTTTTTTAAAAAGTGATACAAGCTATGAATGCTCTGTACAAACATAATTGGTCTGTATTTGGAGGGGTCACTGGTGTTCTCATCTTTTGGTAGTGTTTAAGTAATGGCTTCTCAAGAAAAATATGGTTATGTTTTCACCTAAGAAGCTGGTAAAGTGCTTTGTTAGGAATGGATATGTGTACTATTGGGAAGTGTTTGAGCCAATAACTACTCACTTTGTCCACCTCCCCGCTTTACACTTTTGAAGAGAACCTGGAGGTTCAATCATCTCCCTTGACGTAACTCTTCATTCTATTGCACAAGCTTTCTAATTCTTACTTACGACAGCCTATGTTTTTTGTTGTGTAAGATTTCTTGTGCCCTAATAGATGACAAGAGATTGTCCAAATCCTCCATCTCTGGAGATTCTCTGTCTCCTCTGATTTCTTTGCATCTTAAGTCTCTAGAATAACTTTTTTGGTTTTTGTTAATTTGCTTATTTTATTTGCTTCACTGCTTTAGATTGAAACTTTTGCCTTTTTCTTTCAATTGCTGATTAAGGGAATATGTGATTTCTGATATACTTTTGTTTTCTGGATTTCATTCTGCATGTTTTTTATGTATTACCTTTGGGTGGGTTGTAAGTAATCCAAGTATGCCTTGATATTGCTGCCATCTTCAATTGTCTTTCCACAGACATTCAATAACTCTAGCAGTGTTTACCATCTTCCTTTAAAGGTGTTCTTTGCTAGCTCCACCTTTTCCATTGTGGCTCGAACTGTGTCACATACTGTCAGAAAATAGGATTTGTCCTGAAATGTTTCTACAATTCTGTCAAATATTATGGGGGGGGGGCTGCGTTAGCAAATTCTGACTTTTGTTGAATCCTTTGTTTTAGGGCTGCTAGTTGGATTCATACTGTCAAATCACAAAAGTACCTTTTGAAATTTGAAAATTGAAATTGAAATGTGCCCAGCTCTTTTTCTAATTCATTTGAGGCCTTGATATTGTTTGTGTTTGGGACGGTTGGGTGGCACAGTGGAAAGAGCACTGGGCTTGGAATCAAGGAGACTCACCTTAATGAGTTCAAATCTGGCTTTAGTCACTTTCTAGCTGTGTGACCCTGGGCAGGTCGTTTAACCTGTTTACCTCAGTTCCTCCTCTGTAAAATGATCTGAAGATGGAAATCACAAATCACTCTAGGATCATTGCCAAAAAACTTCAAATACGGTCACAAAGAGTCAGACATGACTGAAATGACTGAACAACATTGTTTAAGTCATCATTTGGTTATTAAGCAAAATTTCTAGAGTTTTTGACAAGTGAAGATTTTCAATGACTTGAAGTCCCTCAGTTTATTCATCTTTTGACTTGAATGGCTCTTTGATTTTACCTCTTATTTGGTCTCATCTAGGCTTAGGGAAGAAATTGTGTCTTAAGATTGGCCTGTGTTGGCTGTCTGAGGAAAGACATAGATTTATGAATAAGTAGATTGGCACATCCTCATCCTCCTCACTATTATTGAGTCATCTTGTCACACTCAGTGTTGAGATGACTTGCACATGCTATAGAGAGAGCCCCCAGGACAATGATAGCTGCCTCTACATTATGTCATGCAATTAGAGTGGCCTTGTCATGTCACCTTAAAGTTTGTAAAGTGCTTTACCCATATTAGCTCTTTTGATCCTCAAAACAACCTTATAAGGTAGACAATACAGGTATTATTATCCACATTTTCCAGATCATCAAAGTGATATTCAGAGAAGTTATCTTGCCTCCAGATACACAGCTCCTAAATGTCAGAGAAAAGTGTCAAGTCCAGGTTTTCCTGTCTAGCACTTTCCACTCATTACATCATATTGCATCTTAATTTCCACAACAAATAATATTTGTTTCTCTGATGCTAATAATATGTATAAGTGCTTCTGGATGCATGTGTGTGAATAGAGTCTTTCTCTTTACAAAACATGAATCAACACATCTTTATTTCTCATATTCCAAAAAGTACTTTTTCATTTTGGAATTAAAGAGAAAAAAAAGACCATCCCATGCCCCTCTGTCCTTCCTGATGGTCTGGCTCTGTGGTATTTTTGGCTGGGCTGGAAGCCAGCAAAGTCTCCTGAGAAAGGACAATCAGGCATGATTACCCAACCCAAGACGTTTGGATAAACTCTGGGAAAGCAAATGAACCTTTGGATTCTCATCCAAACCAAACTTGGGAGCCTTGTGAAATTTTCACATCATTCCTTCATGGTATTAACAATGGAATAAAAGTTGTGAAACTTGAAATAGGAGAGCTTTCTGAAGCAATCCCCTGGCATGACCCTGGAGTACAGGAAATGGCTTAACAGGCCTCCATAAATACATGGTGGCTCAGCTAATTGCTCAGCATTGGAATGTGAAGGCTGTTGAGCTGCTGACATGGGCACTCCTGGAATGGTTCATGTGGTTTGTGGAGGTCCTCTGACCAAATCAGCAGTCAGGGCCAATGAGGGCACAGGGGATTACTCCATCTGAGTAAAGCCTGTACCCTTCTGAACAGCCAGCTTCTCATAACTTGAAGCACTCCCAAATTAAACATTATAGGAGTTTTGAGAAAGAGACGTTAAATTCTCCTCATTTCTCTTTCAACTTCTCTCTCCAAAAACACGTTTCCTGATTACTAGGTCTTCCAAACATTCCACAGAGTGTGTTCTCTTTGGTTTTCCAAAGCAGGTTGTAGATTTGAAAGATCTGGAACAATCATATAAAGTACTTGAAGGTCACCTGTCTCTGACCCACCACTCCCTGCTCCCTTTAAATGACATCAGGAGACAATTCCCAAAGAATTCATTCCAGAGTAGGCTTCTTAGTAGTTGCAAATTTCCATCTGCTTTGGGTTCATTGGGCATATTGGTGCTTGGGGCTTTATTTGATAAGGTAGCCAGAGACAATAAATAAGAAAACATCTAGGGGAGTGCTCATAAGGTACTAAAATGTGGGTGCAATGTGGAGACAAATGAATGCATATAAGAAGACTGAAGAAAATCTGAATGCATCTTGGTAGGCCACCAAATTGTCATCTTTCTTTCATGTCTCACAGCTTGGTGTCCACAGAAATTGTGGCAGGCATGGGACAATCAAGATAGCAATGGTAGAATTGATTGGGAGGAAAGCGAGGGGCTATTGAATGTGAAAGTCATTGTATCTTATTTGCGTGTTTGGGTTTCAATTTGGGATAGAGATGAAGTTCACAATCTTTGCCATTTTTAGATTTCCTCTAATAGAGCAATTACTAGAAGATTGAATATTTAAACCCTGTGGTTTGGCTGACAAAGTGCTGGTAGCTACATTGGCAGAATTAAGAGGTAACTTAAGTCGTGGTCAGAGCACAAGTCTGAGAGTCAGGAAGACCCAAGTTCAAATCCTACTCCAAATATTTACTTGATGTATTATTCTGGGCAAGCTGCTTTCTACCTAAGACTCTACACTTCTGTAAGACTGATATAATAATAGCATTTCCTCCATAGGGTTTTAATGAGAATCACAGAAGTCACCAGATCTGAGTTGAAAGACACCTCAGTGGCTATCTATTCCAATGCATAGAGGAAGGATCAAATGAGATATTATATGTGAAATACTTGCCAAGCACTACATTGTGTTTTAAAGATGGTGATGAACAATGATGATGGTGGTGATACAACATGATCGTTCCATAAGTTCATTCATTCAGAGAGAGGCAAAGAAAGGATTTTGGAGTGGATTACAGAAAGTAACCTAAAAAGTACCTAAATTCATTGATTCAAAATCATAGATTTAGAGATGGCAGACACCTCAGAGTCTGTCTAGTTGTAAGCCTTTATTTTATACTTGAAGATCTTGAGGCACAGTGGGATGGACTCGGTAAATGCAGTTTCTTCTTCTCCTGTCTAAACTTCAGCAGCAAGAAAGGCTGCATGTATTAGTGGAGAAAGCACTTAACCTCAAGGTAGGACATTTGTGTTCAAGTCCCCAAAAAGATACTTTTTAGCTAAGTGACTCACAAGTCACAAGGATTCCATGATCTAAGGTATATAAAGCCCTTTGCAAACCTTAAAGTTCCCTAGCTCATTAAATCATCACCATCACCAGCAGTAGCAGTAGCGGCAGCAGCGGCGGCGGTGGCGGCGGCGGCGGCAGCGTCTGAGTATCACATCATTTGAGAATTACTTGGAGGAGTAGGGGATGTTTAGCCTGAAGGAGAGAAGCCTCAGAGGGAATGCAATAACTGTCCTCGAGTGCATTGGATCAGAGATCTGGAGCTGGGAGGAGACTCAGCGGCTATCAAAGTCTAATTCTTCTACTAATGAGGGCACCAAGGCACATATCACCTAAGGGATTTGCTTAGGGGTACACAGCCGGTAAATGCTTGAGGTGGGATTGTGACCTACATCTTCTTGACTTCCAGGCCAGCCTTTCTTGCTGTTTCCCAGACAAGGGAGAATTATTTTTTTTTTTGCTTGACCACAGAGGGCAGAACTATGAGAAGTGAGTCAAAGTTGCAAAAACAAAAACAATCTTGCTATAATAAAAATAACAATTTCTTAATAATTAGAGCTTTGCCAAAATGGAACAGCCAACCTCAAGAGATGTTGGATTCCCTCCTCACTGTAAATCTTAAAGAAGACATTAGATAAATCCTTTTGGGGAATATTATTGTGGGGGTGCTTGGTCAGTATTGGGTTGGGCTAGATGCCCTTTGGGATTTCACCACTGAGATTCTGTGAAGAAAAGAAACTTTAAACTCTGTGCTGAATTTAAGAGCAGCACACCCTCCCTCCCCTCCTTTTCTTCTCTGGTCTGAAAAAATCTAGGTTTGTTGATGCTGAGGATATAATATAAAACAAATCTTTTAAATTGTTTTTTTTTCTATGAGAAGTGTGTAGTTTTATGGCCTGAAAGGAAATCTGCAAAGTAATGTTGCCTGTGAGGAGATCAAAATTTACTTTTTCTAAATCTTCAGCTTTCTTCTTCCACGCATGCTCTGAAGGAGTTTGGACATAGGCAGAGGGCAGCATGATGGACTTTTCACTTGTTGGCCCTTTCTTTCTCAGGATTCTATTGGTGTTGGGTCAAGAAGCTCAGAGAAGTATGTGTTTGGTGCTCATTGGAATAGACACCTGAAGAGCATCTCCTCCCGAGAATGCCCTGACACTTGGCAACGGCTCTGCTAGGGTAATGCTCTTCTGCACTAGATTATGCTTTCCAGTAGGACCCATAAATAGATACCTTTTTTGTTAAAGAAAATGTATACTTTATTTTTTTTGCACAGCTCATTGGATTATAAATAATAAAAGGGGGGAATGAGACGTTGACCTGGTAATCATTTTCACCATCTTAAAAATGATAGCACCTTCTATTTAACTGGAGGGCAAGTAGGAAACAGGCAAGGTAGAGGAAATTCAAGTATAAGGTATTGGTTTTAAAATAAATTATTATTATAGTACTATTATTATTATTATTACTTTGTATAAAGCTTTAGATCTAGGCAAATAAAGTTCAGTGGGCATTCAGTGATGTGGGAAAAAGGGCAGACCTTGCAGTCACGGTTTTCATAAGGTGAACATATCCTCTTTCGCATATTTCTCTTTTCAAAGTATTTTGATGGTGACAAAATGGAATGAGTGACTCTTTTGAAAATTATAACAACTCTGTGAGTAGAAAGCAAAGTTATAATCATCCTCACTTTATAGGGCTGAACACTGAAGCTTGTCACGAAGTGACTTGCTTGGGATCACTTAGCCAGTGTGAGAGGAAGGCTTTGAATTCAGGTCTTTCTGAACTCCAAGTTCAACTCTTTTTTTTTTCACTGTGCTACTTCATATAATGATGAAAATGGGGATCTCACTGGCTTATGATCCTACTTTGAGAAAAGCTTAAGGTTAAGTAGTGTTCAAAGCTGGCTTTACATGTAAGCAGAGTAGGTGGGTGCCCACATGGCATTGCCATGTAATTTCATTAGATTGTAAGCTCCTTGAGGACATGCATTGTCTTTTGCTTCTTTTTGTATCCCCAACCCTTATCCCAGTACCTGGAATAAAGGAGATACTAATAAATATTTTTTGATTTATTGATAAGCAGGGGGCATTATTTGAGATTTGCTGGCTAGTCTCCCCACCTCTGCTTAGAAATGTCTCCATACTCAAGTGCCAGAATGCCAAAGGTTCACCATTAGGAGCTCATTCTTTCAAGAATTTGCCATCTTCCTTGAAAATAGAGCAATCCCAGAAAGTCTTGAACTCATTAAGTCTTAAGGATATTGGTGTGATGTTTAGGTTGTCAGATCACTTAATCTAGGTGGCACAGCAGAGTAAATGCTGGATGTCAAGTAAGGAAGAGCTGAGGTCATATTCTGCCTCAAACACTTACTACCTGTGTGACCCTGAGAAAGTCACTTGGCTCTTTGTGCCCCAGTCTCTTTATCTATGAAATAAGAAGATTGGCCTCACTGACCTCTCATACCCCTTTCTCCTGAAAATCTCTCACTCAAGGATCTTGGGATCACTAAGACCCCAGGGGAGCATGACAGTTTGTAACCTGTTGTTGAGAACAGTAAGAAAGTCAGCAGAGGGCGATTTGAGGGTAAAGAGGTATATTTGGTCCTGGAGATAACAAGGAGCCACTGGAGTTTATTGAATGAAGGGCCTAATGTGGTCAGACTTACACTTTAGGAAGATCCATGCGACAACTGAATGAAGGATGGATTAGTGAAGGGAGGGATTTGAAGTAGAGAGACCAACAAGTAGGCTATTTCACCAGTCCAGGCACAAGGTGATGAGGGCCTACACCAGTGGTGTGGCAGTATCAGAAGACAAAAGGGTTAATATCTGAGAGATGTTAAGGAGGATAGGATTTAACAACTTATTGGATATAGGCAGGCATTGAGATGTAAGCATGGAGGTCAGCAGAGGAATTAGGTCTAGACAAGTAGATCTGAGAGTGTGCATAGAGATGATCACTGAAGCCATGGGAATTGATGAGATCACTCAATGAAATACTACAGAAGGAGAAGAAAAGAGGTCCTTAAACAGCTTTGAAGGACTCTCATAGGTACCAGACATGACATAAATGATGATCCAGCCCAGGAGACAAGGCAATGGTCAGCCATGTAGGAGAAGAATCAGGAGAGAGAAGTTACCAAAAACGAGAGAGGAGACAGTATCGGTGAAAAGAGGTTGATCAGTAGTGTCAAGGATTGTAGAGAGGTCAAAGAGGATAAGGATTAGGAAAAGGCCATCGGATTTGACAAATAAGGTATCACGAGTACTTTTAGAGAGCAGGGGTAGATGGGTTATTCAAAGAGGACTAGCACCTCTTGTGGGAGGGCTGTTGAGGCATTTTCAGGGCTGCTCATCCATCTTTGATGTCCATCTGACATCAACTCTCATCTATGGCTTCAAGAAGTTGTAACATGTGCAGCGACCACACCCCAGCAAAACTATCTCAGCAGATGGGCCAAACCAGTGTAAAGTGACTGATGGGCCTCAAACCTGTTAGTGAGTTAGAGGGTCTGTGTGCCCCAAGCATGTGAAGACTTACTCTTGTGGAATGGGCAGATAAAAACAATTTGTTCCAATAGCCATGAGGAGTAACTGACGCCGGCTCTGTGGGGCGCTTAGAACTTGGTCAGACATCAAAGATCCCAGGGTTGTCCACTGCATCCCAGGCCATCAATGGTTGTCGTCTTGACTTTTGTCTTGTCACTGGACTTCCATAACTGAAAGAGTGAGGCTGACTACTTTTTGCAACTTTATCTTACTTAAATCCAATTCATGCACGAGTCAAGACATCACCCCATGATGTCATTGGTCCTCGTTGAAAAACGAATGACTAAAAACATAGTACAGTTTCAGTTGAATGATAAGGTCATAAGCTTGAGTTAGGATTCAAAAAGGATTTGATGAAGTAGGATATTGAATTAAATAAAATGAAATGTACAAGGATAAATGGAAGGTCTAACTCTTGGAATCAAAAAATAAACTTCATAAGAACAAGATGGAGGAGATGTAGCTTGAGAGTCATTTTTCTCAAAGAGATCTAGTTGCCTTGGAGGACTGTAGAATTAATGTAATCCTGGTCTTCCTTCCTTTCTGGACTCCACTCCTGATTGCCAACTTCTCTGCGCCATGCCACAAAAACTTTCTCAATCTAGAAGTTTACTTCTCCTCCCTCTCCCTGTGGCCCTTTTCTCTGATTGGTCAGTTCCTTTCAGAACCTCCATTTTCAGGAAAGCACCTGGGCTCACCACATCTTCATTCCTCTCTGGGCTCCACTTCTGATTCCCCCATCTTTCTCCACCTTTACCCCATTGTTTAGCTTCTTTTTATGTGTTACCACTAAGATTATGAGTTCCGGAGGCAGCTAGGTGGCACAGTGGATAGAACACTGGTCCTGGATTCAGGAGGACCTGAGTTCAAATCTGGCCTCAGTAACATAACACTTACTAGCTGTGTGACCCTGGGCAAGTTACTTAACCCCATTGCCTAGTCAAAAAAAGAGAAAAGATTATGAGTTCCTTGAGGGAAAAGACTATTTCATATCTTTCTTTGTATTCACAGTTATTAGCACAGTGCTTGGCATTTAGTAAGTGCTTAATAAATGTTTATTGACTCTATCCCTGACTCCCCATAAATCTTTGTTGACTTGAATTGAATATATTAACTCTATAACATGGCAGCTGGTAAAGATATTGGGATTGTGGGCTGCTCTGAGAGATATGCAAGTGCCCAGGTCTATGAAGGGGATCATTGTGCTGTACTCTGCCCTGGGCTGCCCATGTCTTCCTGATATATTGTGTTCATGGTAGAGCATGTAGTAATAACATTGTTAAAAAGGAAAGTGATCAGAAGCAGGCTTCCAAAATGGAGAAGGGATTCCAAATCATGCTCACACCTAAAAAAGAGTCGCCACTACCACAAACATGACAAGTGGTCATTCAGCCTTTGATCAAAGATTGCTGATACCCTCAGGGGCAGCCTATTCCACTTACAGATCACTGTAAAGATTAGAGAATTATTCCTTTTCTACTGAGCCAAAATCCACTTCTCTGCAGATTCCACATATTCGTCCTTTCTAAGACCAAGAAGGACAAGGCTGTCTCCTTCCAGATGACCCTCTCCAGCTCTAAATTCATGACTCCGCATGACTGTATTCTATACCTGAGTATATGGTAACATCTCCAAAACATGTAGTTGTGGACCAAGGGAAAATTAGTATTTTATTATCCTTCACCTAATTGGAAAATTAAAAGTTTCTCACCAATTAGAATTCTTTATGATGGGGACTGAGTCAAATGTGGGTACAATTAAAAAGCGTTGAATTTTATCTAGCCCCTGACCCTCTTCAGTAAATATCTGCCAGTTTAGTAAAATAAATAAAGAAGTACCCCAAATTCTGCCTCCTAATAAAATCAGATGCATTTTACTCATAAAGGTATAAATTAAAATTTTTCATTATCTAATTTTTGGCTTTTAATAGTGAAACTCGTAGACAATATTATGCCTGAAAGAGAGCATTTATTTATTAAGATAAGTGTAAAATAAGGAAATGACTTAATAGCACAAGTAGACTTCCTGATTTGCTAAATTAAGAAGAAATTAAACCCTATAGTAGAAAACTCTTCTTCAAATGGTCCATCCAGGACCCTGGTGGACTCTTGAATTTTAATAAGATTCAAGGAAGTGCTTTTTTTCTTCGGTTTCATGATAATATGTTAAAAGGATACCGTGATCTTACGCTGCTCTGATCTTTTCACTTTTGGACCCAGTGCAAGCATGGGGAGCTTGCATGGGGAGGGTGGTAATTGAAAGCTGCTGTAACTGACATTGGCTTCTACAGATTTGGTCAGGGCTCCCGCCAATGCACGGTGAGTGCCGAGCTCTCCCATTTATGTCTAAAGCAACCCACCTTTGGGAATACAAAGTCAAAGCAGAAAAATTGAGCACTTAATGGTCTCCCATTATGGTGGAAAGCACAATGACAGGCCATGATCTTCAAGTACAATTCTACCCTTCTGTAGTAAGTGAAATGGTAGCATTTCATGCCCCAGCTCGATTATAGGGAATAAAACATCTGTCTAAATACTAGGGAGATAGAATCTTCCAAATAAAGCTATTTGAGGAGCCCAGGCGCGGAACACCTCTCCACCTGCTTGCTTAATCTAATGTAGACATTACGGCAGTAAATGTTTCTAATAAAGCAGGAAAATGGGCTGTTTGCTTTGCTGCTTGTATGAACTCTCATTTCTCCTTTTATTATATTGGATCTGACATTTGCTTACCCTTTATCAATGGAATATTTAATCAACTCCAATCTGTAGGAAGCAGGAAGAATTTCTATTTTATTTAAAAATAGTCCCCTATGTACAAAGCCTGGGGAAGAGAAGAGATGGGAGATAAGTGTGAGCTGGAGTGCCAGTGGCAATAGTGACAGCTTACATTTCCTCTAGTCTTGGCCCCCTGGTCACTCTAAGGGTTAGGTGTTACATGGATTATGATGCCCATTATGCAGATAGGGAGACTGAAGCCCAAAGAAGAGAAGGGACTTACCTAGGGTAATATGGAAAGTAGAAGAACTAATATTCTCTAGAATCTAGCTATAGGATGCTTCCTATTGTCCCAGAGTGATAAATGGCCATCTCTCAGTGACAGTTGGTTTCTTTTCACTAGAGACATTCCCTTCCCTCTACACTGTCTGCATCCTGTCTGCATTCCATTATTTACATGTTATCTCTCCCAGTAGAATATATGTTTCTTGAGGGCAAGGATTGTTTTTCTCTTTCTTTGTAACTCCTGGACTTAGCATAAGGGATAAGTCCATAGTAAGAGGTTAATGGATGTTTGTTGATTAATTGATTGATTAAAACACTGGAAGACTCCTAGCATGGAATGGAGATTCTGGTTTTTAGTTGAGAGGACCTCTAATTCTGTGAGCTAGAGCACCTCTGAGACTTAGGAGCTGTGTGACCAGGGACAAGTGTCCTAATCTCTCTGAGATAATTGAGGGTGTCAGAGGTAGCCCTCAAATATGAAGGTGGGTCCATGTATTGATCCACCTTCTAGGCACTGAACTAGGGGTTATCAGAGTTATAACTGAGGCGGGATCAGAAGAATAAATGCATTTTTCCAGGTCCCCGTTGAATAATTCCAGCCATAGAGAAGAGTTCATTGTTTCTCTGCATCTAAATCCAGTCTTGATCTCAGAGCCTGTCTTCTTCATCAGATAGTTATTTCAATAATTCTCCTTTGTCCTCCAAATTACCAGCTTTCACAATCAGTAGCAGTGACAAAATGATGACCAGTATCCTCAGATCTTCAAGTACTTGTCTTTGTAATCCTTATCAATAATTTTCAAGGCATCAATGTAGTATAATGGACGTGTGATTGGATTTGGAGTCAAAAGAGTCTTAGGTTTGAATCCTGCTGGCACTTATTAGCTTTGAGAGAATGGTTAAATCATGCAACCTCTCTCAGTATCAGTTTCTTCATCTGTAAAATGGGGCTAATAATACCAATGGCTAATAATCCTAGTACCTCAAAGGATTTTAGGAGGATTCAATGAAATCATACTATAGACCAAGGGTTTTGTTAACCTCAAAGAACTGTTTAAACAACAATCTACTGTTAGATTTTTCTAGCATGAATCAATCTTGTTGGGTGTGACTCACAGAATCACTGAATTGGAGAGTTGGAAGGGACTTCAGCAGCCACTTATTCCAGTTCATACACAAAAGGATACAAAACACCAGGTAAGAGGATGCCCAGCGCCAAATGGGTGAAATCTTAGAAGGCCCTCTGCTCCATCTGACCTAAAGGAATTGGTGAGGCCATTAAGGGAAAGCATACAGAGGGAAGAGGGACCCAGACAGAGCTTTGTTGTGTGTCACCAGTTATGGGAAGGGACATGGATGTAGAGCCACAAAGAGCCTGAAAGGATGATCAGAGATACAGGAAGAGAAACATGACAGAAAAGTGTCATGGAGGTGAAGGAGATAGAGAAGGCAAGAGGAGATGTCCGACTACAGAGGCGTCCAGAAGAACGAGGACCGAGAAAAGAATTGGAGAAATTGTCAATGACTTTCACAGGGACCTGCTGCTCTTGCACCAATATTGGTTGCAGAGAATAGAGTACAGAAATTCCTCAAAGAACTAGATACGACTCTCCAAAATATATCAACACATATTTAATACTTCATAATTTCAATGAAAAGGTAGAACTAGGAATTGTGGCTAAAAAAAGGTTTGTAAATATTGTTCATTCAGCCAATAAGCATTTATTAAGTACCTACTATATACTACATACTGTGATAAGCACTGTAATAAGGATTCAGGAATAAGGAGAGAATTTGAAGACTTGAACTCAACAGAGATGGCTCATGTCTCTGCATCCTGAATATCGTTTTCAAGAAAAGCATTCACAAGGCACCAGACATAATAAACACTGAATAATATTATTCAAACTAAAATGGATTGCATTTTAACTGGTAGAAACCACCTTGGTATAGATTGGGGAATTGATCCTGAATCAGTTGTCTACATTCAGTGATACCAATATTTTGTTGTAGCAAAGATTAAAATTAGATAGAAGCAAAAATAAAAATGAGAAAATGATGTGACATGCAATTAAAATAACTCCAACCTGAATTATTGGTGCCAAAATCCACCAAATATAACTTCATACAGAAGCTTAACTGTCATAAATCAATCACACTGACATTAAAAGATGCCTGAAACCTGTTTAGTTAGCACTTTTCAAGTCAAGAAAGATGGCAGCAAGGGCTACAGCTGTTGATAATATAAACTCTAGTAAATTTGTATGAATAAGAATGATGGAAGATTATCAGTGGTTATCACTTCATCAAACCATAAGAAAAGTGGAGAAAACAGTGGTTCAGTAGTTAGAGCTAGTTCAAAAAGGGCTTCAGACACTTACTAATTATGTGACCCCGGGCAGGTCATTTAACCCTTGCCTAACTTAATTTCTTCATCTATAAATTGGGGGTAATGATAGCACTTACCTACTAAGGTTGTTGTGAGAATTAAATGAGATAATAATTGTAAAGTGCCTTGCACATAGTCAGTACTATATAAGTGGCAGTTATGCACATAATAAGTCTTATATCAATGGCAGTTATGCACATAGTAAGTCCTATATCAATGGCAGGTATTGTTATTAGGAAAGAGACACAATAAAAGAAACCCACATCACAAAGACATTTAAGATTAAAAGAATAAAATCAACAGATGAAATATAGAAAAGGCCTGTAAATATATTATAATAAACCCCTTTCACCATCATTAATCACTCTCAATGTGCTAATAGGGAAAGTCAAATGCCCTGGAAGAGATCAAACTTGGGAAAAGCAGATGAGCTAGACCCATTATATGGACAGTGGAAACCCATGCTGGAGGGGACACAATTCTGACGACATTGAAAGATTGATTCTCAAGGTCTATGAGAAGGAGGGGAAGATATCAAAGTTTTGAGAAAAGAACATAGATATTTTTATTATCTTTTTATATCTTCTCCTCCCCACTGCAAGGAAAAGGTGACTGAGAGATTATGAATGATAGACTCAGTGTCCCCTTTCTCATTTATGTAAAATCTGCATATTCATCTAGGGTATCCTTGAAGTGGATCTTAGAAAGGAACAGGTAGCCTTTTGCAAGTGACAGTCCACAGGAGAACATCACACAATTCACTGAGATTTAGGAAATACAAGATCCTACTCTCCTAATTTGCTGACTACAAAACAAAATCATTGGATCCAGTTGAGGAAAACAACCTTTTAAAAGCTCACCAAAACCCGTTACAGGAATGTGTCAAAAATTGAACAAGATTCCATGAAAAATGAAGCAACAGAGTTCAGTGACCTTGTCATTAATATCAGATTTGCCATGAAACAAGAAGACATTCTCTCCCCCCACATACCTTAGGGCATTCACCATCACTATCATGGAGGAGATAGAAAGCCAAGTCCAAATTGAAAAGGTGTCCTAATAAGATGATGTGCTTCTTTACATGCTGCTGTTTTCAGATGGCATTATGGTGGTTACATCAAGACTCAGATCATTTCAGAGCTTTCTGGACAAGATTCAGAAGCACTCAAAAATAGAGTCTGACCACTTGGGCAGGGAAAAAAAAGTGGATGAAGAATACTTATTCTCCACTCTATAATATGACTTTTTTTGGGGGGGAAAGGGGAAGATAATGAGTTGTGGTTTTAACCTGTTGAGTTTGAGATTTTTTTTAGATGTCCAAGAAGTTGGAGATGCAGGCCTGAGGCTTAGGGGAAGACGAGGGGTGAATCTATAAATCTGGGAATCATGTCCATAGAGATGATAATTGAACTCATAGGAGCTGATGAGTTCACCAAATCAGATAGTATAGAGGAGAAGAAAAGAGGGCCTGGATCCCCCATATTCTTGGGGGATTCCCACAGTTATCAGGTGGGACATGAATGAAGAACAAGAAAAGGAGACTGATGGGAGAATAACCATAAGAGGGGCAGGTCATGAAAACTTAGTGAGGATGTCCAAGCAGAATAAGCATTCAGCAATACTGAAGTCTGCAGAGAGGTCAAGGAGAATTCAGATTGAGAAAATAACATGAAATTTGGCAATTTAGAGATCTCTGATCAATCTGGAAAGAGCAGTGTCAGCTGAATGATAATGTCAGAAGCCTGATTAGAGAGTTTAGAAGAAAGCAAGAGGGGAGGAGATGGCTCTCTTAAGGGGCTTAATCATGAAGGAGCAATATATGATGATAGCTAGAAGGAATGGTCATGAAAAGATTGAAGGTAAGAGAAAGAGTTGGGATAGCTGTGGAGATAATTTGCTGACGAAGTCAAGGTGGGACAGTGTCATAGGTACATATACAGTGGGTGACCTTGGCAAAGAAAGAGGTCATTTCTTTAGATGAGATGGATATGGAGAAGGAAATAGTGGGGAAAGATGGTTGAATGAGGTGAGAAGAAAAGAGGAGTAGGGGTAGCTCTTGTCCAATGGTCTCAACTTTTTTAATGAAGTATGAATCAAGATCCTCAGTTGGGAAGTTGTGTGTGTGTGTGTGTGTGTGTGTGTGTGTGTGTGTGGTACCTGTGGCAGGTTTGAGGTGAGATTCAAAGGTTAGATCCTTTGTTTTTAGACTGATGAATGTGAAATGAGAGAGAGAGAGAGAGAGACAGAGAGACAGAGAGACAGAGAGAGAGACAGAGAGAGAGAGACAGAGAGAGAGAGAGAGAGAGAGAGAGAATGTTATCAGAGAAATGTGTGAACCAAAAAGAACCCAAATGTTGTGACAGCAAGAGCCTATGTGCTCTACTGATCATCTCATGCTTCTAAGAGAGATCAGGGTCACTGGCCCCACCCCCAGCACATCACATGGATTGTTTAGGGCGGGTTTATGGAAAAAAAAATTGGACAAGAGATGCAGAGAGTAGACATCCTCAGATGGGATGAGATCTGTATCTTTGGAGAGAATTTGCCGGTTGATGATCAGAATCTGGCAGGATGCCTGGTGTGAAGAGTAGGTGATCAATAAGAGGTTGAATTTTACTTCTCCATTGCTAATGGAGTCTAATACAGAAGAGACGTGGTGTGTTGTAGTGGAATCCTCACTACATTTGCTGTCAAAGGCATGTGACTTCAAATCTCATTTCAGTACTTATCAGCTGTGAGACAATGGGCAAGCCTCAGTTTCTGGATCTGTAAAATGGAGATAATAATGCTTGTAGTGACTCTGACTCACAGTGTTGTTTTGAGGACTAAGTGGATGTGTGACGAACACTCCATAAACTTGAAAGTGCTTTAAAAAAATGCCTGTTCTCTTGATGTGCTCAATTAGTCCTTCCTTGTTGCTCGATCGATGGATGTGACATAATCAAGCAGAGAAGCAGTTTGGAAGCAGGCCTGGAGATTACCCTGAAGAAAATCTTCAGAATTTCCCACTTTTTTTTCCAAACCTCTTTTCCTTGCTGCTGTAAAAAGTCCTGAGATTGGCAAAATTGGCCCCTGGCTGTGCAGCTGTCAGGGAATGGATTGAGCAATCTTCATGGTTCTCCTATTTTTCCAGCCACTGGAGTCATCACCCAAGTTGGCCCGATTGGGTCATTTGCCCACATTTCCACCTGAGCTGTGAGAGTCATGAGAAGGTTAAGTACCCTAAAGGAATTTAAAGCAAAGAACCCATTTGTTCTAAATGTTTTCTTCTCCCATACTTCCTTATGGCTGTCCCTTAAAGTCTGCCTTCTCTGTGAACTTAAGCAAAGAGAAGCACTTCTTAGGTCTTCTTTTTCTGCAGCTCTGCAGGGCATGCTTCCCAAGTGAAGACACTTCCAGTCCTCTGAGAAAAATCACTGTTTCAGTTTTGTGAGGTACCTCAGAGACAGCTAGTCCTGCCTAGCCTAGGAAATCCTCCCCTTAACACCATTCCCCCCAAAATGTCTGCTTGTCGTGGTTTGAAGATCCGCAGGAGGGGTATAGCACTGCTCCCTGAAGCTGCTCATTCATTCCATGGTGATAGCTCTCATTGGGAGAGGAAATGTCTCCTGGCATCAAGCCTATGCTGGTCTCTTCCACACATCGCTCCTGGTTCTGTTCTCTGCAGCCAACAAAGTCACATCTAATATTCTTCTGGATGACGCCCCTTCGAATACTCAAGAAAACAACTGCGTCTCCTCAAAGTATTTTCCTCTCCCAGCTAAACATACCACATCCTCACATTCCATGTTTGAAAGACTTGTCATCCCTTTTTACTTTCCTCTGGTTGTTCTCTAGCTTCTCAGTGCACTAGCTAGAATGGGCACTAGAGATGACCACAATATCACGTGTGTGAAACTGACTTCTTGAACCCAAGTGTAAGGTTTTACATTTATCCCACTTAAATTTACCTTATTATTCAGGTCCTATAGTCTAGCTTGTTAAAATCTTTCTTCTCTTTGTTATCTGATGCATTAGTTAAACCCAACACCCAGTGTAAATTTGATACCCATGATATTGATTAACTTTATTCAAAAAACTGAGAAAATTATTAAATAACATGGACAATCAGCAATCCTAGGGGTCCTTCATGAGAGACTTTCTTCCTAGTTAACAAGAGATCATTCATTTCTACTCTTGGATCCAACTTTTAAGTGTCAAATCTACCTAATTATGGCTTTATTGAATTCATATCTCTCCATCCTTTCCACAAGATACATACTTTGTAAACTGTTTTTTTCTAAAATGAAGGAAAATCATATCAACAGAATTCCCCTGACGTAGCAATCTACCTGCTCTGTCACAAAAGGAAAGGAGGTTAGTCTGTATAATCTGTTCTTGTTAAAGTTATGTAAACTCTTTATCCAACGCCTCTTTTTCTAAATGTTCATTGATCATCTTGTGAATAACATATTCTGGCATTTTGCTACATTGTAAAGTCGATTTATTGGCTTACAGTTTATACTCCATTTTCTTTTCTTTTTTTGGAAACCTAGACTCTAGCCCTTCATCCACCCTGCTGATTCATTCCTTTGCTGTTGTTCAGCCATTTCAGTTGTGCCTGACTCTCTTTGACTCCATTTGGGGTTTTCCTGGCAAAAATACTGGAATGGTTTGTCATTTCCATCTCCAGCTCATTTTACAGTTGAGGAACTGGGGCAAACAGGGTTAAGTGACTTGCCCAGGGTAACACAGCTAGTAAGTGTCTGAGGCCAGATTTGAGCTAGTACTCATCTTCTTGACTTCAGGCTTACCATTCTATCCACTGCACCATCTAGCTGCCTGGTTCATTCCTAGTTTCCATGATATTTCAAGTATCACTGATGGTGGCTTAGCAATCACACCTTCTAGTTGTTTTCAGTATGAAAGCTTGTGCATTTGGGCCACATCATGAGATCATAGACTTCTAGATCTAGAGATGAAAGGGACCCCAGAGGAATCTAATCCACTGCCCTCAGATCGCTTGAATTCATCAAGGAAAGTGACTTTTTCTGTGACAATCTTCCTATTTATCTCCTTGAATATTAACTCCCTATTAGCCATTTTGATTCTGTCCTCCCAGTCCAAACATCATTCTCCTTGGCAGGAGAAACAGAAGCAGAATAAGATATGAGCAGTTTGGCCAAGATTCAGGTCAAACATGGATAAGCCAAAGAATGTCCAGGGGAAATCAAGCTGTATTAAGCATCTTGAATTTCTGACATGAGGATGGTTTAAAGGAACAGGAAACATTTAGCAAGGAGAAGAAAAAAAACTCGTAAGGACATGATTATTTCCTTTGTCATTCATTAGCATTGCCCCAATCACCCCAAACATAGCAGTCCTATTCCTTTTCAGCTCCTCTGCTGTTTCCAACATAACTTTTCAATAAAACAAATTAGCTTATTTTTTTCTCTTTCTACCTCTATCTGTCTTTGTCTGTATTGGTCTCTATTTCTATGTCTCTGTCTTTGTTTCTCTGTCTGTTTCTGTCTGTCACTTTCTCTTTCTCTCTCTATTTCTGTCTGTTTCTGTCTTTCTCTGTGTCTCTGTCTGCCTGCCTCTGCTGTCCTCAGCTTTCCTAAACATCTCTAGGAAGCCACAAACTTACAGTGTGGTGCCAAACCTTGAGATTTATCCTTCATCTATTACATATATCTCCCAGTCTGGTGCTTGCTGCACATAGGTGGGACTGCTCTCCACCCAAATTATTGCCAAAGAGGATGAGCAAGGTAGTTAAACCAAGTTTAAAAACCCCAACAGAGAAGGAAGTGCGATAAGTTTGGCTTAACTTATTTTTAGTGAACCCGTATTTTCTTTTATTGATCATTCCTTCTCTTTTGAGTTACTACAAAGTACTTGTTCAGATAATAATTCCTATGATTTTAGAAGAGACTGATGTCAAAGTGAGCTGCCATGAGTTCCCACTTTTCCTTGCTTTTGAAAATTGTGATGGTGCTTAACTGTCTGAAGTCACAAAGCCACAGAAATACTGGCTCTCTGAGCTCATCCAACCCAATCAGCATCAGGGAAGGAATTCCCTCCATGGAGTCACCAACATGTGACCATCCAGCTACTTCCTGAAGGCCCCTATTGGCAGTAAATATGCACCCCTTCTATGAAAGCCATTTCTCTTTTTGGACATCTCTGTCAAGGAGTTTTTTCATAACCTTCATTAAGTCTACAAGGAAGGTCCATTCTTCTGTTCTTCCTCTCACCCTCCGCAACTTCCTATCAATTACATTCCATGGCTATGAAATCCTAATTCACATACATAAAGCACTTTAAAGTTTGCAAAGCACTCTCCTGACACTGACTTGTAAGATAGTTTAAGACTAAATGTCCTCATTTTACAGATGAAGAAATTAAGGCCCAGAAAGTAGAAGTGACTTAGACTTGGTCACTTTCCTGGGGAGTTCCAAAGCCAGCATTTAAACTCAGGTCTTCTGCTTCAATTTCTATCACTCTTGGTGTGGCTGGTGGCACCACATTGGATAGAGCATTGGCCCTGGAGTCAGAAAGTCCTCAGTTCAAATATGGCCTCGGATAGTTAATTGCTATGTAGACTTGGACATGCCACTTAACTTCTATTTGCCTCAGTTTCCTCTACTATAAAATGGAGATAATAATAGCACCTACCTCCTAGGGCTGTTGTGAGAGCTAAACAAGATAATATTTGTAAATCACTTAACACATTGCCTGGTCTATAATGAGTGCTATAGAAATGATAGTTTCAAGATGTGATCTTATCTTCATCTCTGTGTATCCTTCCCCCTTCCCCCTTTCCTAAATTTCTTCAAAACTCAAGTACATCCCTCTGCATGAATTCCTTCTGGATCCTCCAAGCTGCTACTTTCTCACTTGGAATTACATCATGTTTATTTTGCATATAGTCTCTATATACTTATATGTATATGTTGTCATCCCTGAGGTACTGTAAACTCGCTGAAGGCAAGAGCTACACAGCTAAGTACATAATAGGTGCTTAATAAATGCTGGTTCACACATAGATGTAACTAATCTTGGTCTGAATCCTTAAACTTACTAGAAGTGATTGAAAACCCACACAATTCCCTCATCTCTCCTGCCATATCAAAAGCGACTGGGCTTTTGCTCAGGAAGGCTTTGATTGTGTTACCATTGAAGGGACTTAGTAAACTAACTTCATCTGACCAGTCAATGTTCCCAGGACTCAGGTGAAATTTCATATTTGTGAATTTTGTTTTCCCAAATAGATTGAGAGTCTCTTTAGGTCAGGGTCTACATAAATGAATTCTGCTGGAGCCCTTGAGTACCTAGCATGTGCAAAGATAAGAGTAGTAATCATTCCAAATATGCTGGGCCATTATCAAAGGGGGATCTATTGAATTGAAAGATTTTGGGGCCCCTCTCCTACACTGTCAGGGAAATTGCTTCTTGACTTCAAAAGCCATGCTGGCTTCTGTAGCAACTAGGAATGACATTGCCCCCTTCCACCTATGAACCTTTTCATATGGATGCCAACAAATCATCCCACTCAACTGGTTGGTCCCAGCTGGACAGTTTCCTGATGTAGTCAACTCTGAATTTCTCACTCATAGTCATCTCTTATAAGAATTAAACATTGTCAGGTTTGAGTTTCAGGATACGTATCCCTGCTACTGACTACACTTTTGGTTCACCTCCCTTCTTAGGAAAAGAATATTTTAGCAATTTTAATTTTGAGTGAAGAATGATGAAATTGGGAAGACAAATTGGCTGAAATAAAACGAGCCAACCAATGACCTGAGATTCATTCCCAACCCCAACACAAGTGAGGATTATGAATCATTAAAGACCTTTAATTCTTCCCCTCCAAACACCCTCCCCTTCTCCCCTCTCCCTCTCCCCCCCTTTTCCTCTCCCCCCCTCTCTCCCCCTCTCTCTCCCTCTCCCCCCCTCT
>NW_020954623.1:1152095-1232821 GCF_900497805.2 Vombatus ursinus | reverse complement strand
TCTCTCTCTCTCTCTCTCTCTCTCTCTCTCTCTCTCTCTCTCTCTCTTTCTCTCATACACACACACACACACACACATTCTCCTCCCAACCCTCCTCACTCCCTACCTTCTCCCATCCCCTCTTCTCTCTTTTCCTCATTCTCTATTCTCTCCCTCATCCATTCCCCTTTGTTTTCTCTTTCCTTCCCCTCATTCTTTTTTCCTTCTCTGGTTCTTTCTTTCTCCCATTTCTTCTTCTGTTTCTTTCTCTGCTCTTGAAAGCCTTTCATCTTTCCCCTCCTCCCTTGCTTTCCTGCTTGTTTTCTCCCTGATCCTTCCTCCTCTGTATTACTTCCTCTCCAGATGCCCTTGCAAATCCTGCTCCCACAGTAAGGGAGCAGGTCCAATTTCTGTTTCCCACAACAAGAGGGAACAGTTCCAAACCCCATTTCTTTCCAATACTTCCTGGCAGTGAACTCTGGTTGAGTATTTGTTTCCAGAAATACCCCAGAGACAGTGGGGACTGGAGTCAACTTTTGCCCCAGTAACCCCAACCTCAGAGATAGCCTGGCTTCCTGGATAGAAGCTCTGATTTGAACAGTCAGCAAGACCTGAGTTCAAGTCTTGAGAATGCTACAAACTAGCTGTGTGACTTTCCTAAGGTCGTAGATCTAGAGTTGGAAGACACTTTTGAAGTGATTTAGTTCAACCTCCTTGTTTTAAAAATGAGGAAACTGAGGATAAGAGAAGTTAAGTTATACCATCAAAGTTACATATACCACCAAGGTTACATAAGTGGTAGAGTTGGGATTTAAACTCAGGCTCTGAGACTCCATATATGCTCTTTTCACCTTACAGTGCTATGTTGTTATCTTGGGCAAGTCATTTAAAGGCTGATGTGAGCACCTCTTTAAGATTATTAAATTATAGAAAAGTAGTAAAGGTGAAGGGAATTTCCAGCCTGGAAACTCCCCATATTGATGAAATTACAAGACCCTGGACCAAAATCAACCGACCAACCAACCAACCAATAGCATCAGATGCTGCTTCCTTGGGAAGCCTTTGGCTTCCTTGTTACATCACACAGTCCCCCAATTGGAAGGAGCCTTCATGGCTATCCAGTTCAAACTATATTTAAAAAGCCTCCTCTTTCCAAGCTACCTACCAAGTGGTGATCCAGCCTCTGCTTGAAAGCCTCCAGGGAGAAATGATCCATCCCCACCCAGTCGCCAAGTCCACCTTTAAATAGAAAAGGCAGTGGCTCTGGCATCGGAGGACTTGGATTCATCCATGAACGTGCTGCCTGTATAACTTCAGCAAGTCACCTTATGTCCCTGAAACTGCTTTTCTCATCTATAACATGGGAGGATTGAAGCCATGGCCTCTGAGGCATCCAGCTCTAGACTGTGAGCCTATTGTCAGGAAATCTTTTGCCACATTAAACATACATTTTCCTCTTTTGTGGCTACTTCTGCCCTCTAAAGTCAGGCAGGACGAGTCTATGACCTCTTCCACATGACAGTCCTTCAAATACTTGAAATCTTCATCATGTTGTTTTGTTTCCAGTCTTCGCCTTTCTAACTTACCCCCAGTTCTTTCAGCTTATTCCTATGTGGCGTGGTCTCCCATCCTTATCCTCTTGTGGATACCCTCTGGTTCATTAATGTCCTTCCTAAAATATGACAAACCCTGAGGAAATGCAGCTGGGAACCATGGTCCAGAGGCCCAGAGCCATGGACCTAGAATCTAGGTTAGCTGAATTTTGCTGCCTCTTCCAGGAAGTACCCTACTCCTGGAAAGATCTCTCTTCTGTTGATTTTATGAATTTACCTGATCATAAAACCTAATTGACAAAATGTAAATCCGTGGGATAATCTACTAGAAGTTACTAGTTCCAGGTATAGCAGTTGTCATATGGCAATCATTTGTCCTCCCCCCACTCTTCTTACTTTCTCAAAGCCTCTGAAGCTCAGCAAGCACTGGAATCCTCTTCCTTCCCATTTAAATCCAACCATCACCCTGGGATCCAGAAGGAAAGGTCACTCTTTGCATTATAAAAATATGTAGAATAATAAATCAACATCTCTGAGAAATACATGGGGATCCTATAATAACAAAAAGTAACTTAACTGGTGGGAAATTCCCTTTGAATGGGCATGATTCCATTTCCAGCTGAAATCATATCCCTTCTACCCCCATGGGTGGTACAGGGAAAGCCCCTGGGCCTATTGGATTGTCTGATGCTTCCACTCTCATCACCTTGCTCCTCAGGCCTCAGTGGTTGTCAGGAGCCCTCCAGCTGTTGCTGCCAGCTTATAATTCAGCCCTTGATAGAAGACATATTAGAGGTACAACTGGATCTAAGGTATTTTTTTTTGCATTTTTATATAACGTATGTTCCATTGGAGGGCTGCTGAGGGCTTGAGGAGTTCTACCCTCTTTGGAGAGAGTTCAGTGATGGAGAGAGTGATAGTTCATGCAGTTTTCTCATCAGAGGTTTGGGCTTGGGTGCAGAAACCCTCACAGGTTTTCTTCAACTTTGTGGGGAGGAGTAAATTAGTATTCCCTTCTGATAGGAGTATATATTACTCCCCAGTGTGGTTTCAGAAGTGTCAGTTGTGACTGAAATGAAAGATTTAAGGTGATTGACTGGAGAGCACAAAAAGCAGCCATTTGGCTGAGGTTCATTCTCAGGTGATGCAACATTACCCCATTTTCAAGGGGTAATTGTTTCAAGGGGGAATTGTTTGATCTGCTCCCATTTCGTCTCAATCACATCAATGCACCTTCTATCTAACTACATTAACATTAAATGTAAATATTTCTAAGTTCAGAAAGAAAGACTTCTTTTAAGAGGACCAAGAATAGCTTGTTTGGAGTTTCCTTTTTCTTTAAAAAAATCCCTCTTCATTTTCCATCATCCAGAAGAATTTTGAGATGAGGATTCATTTACTCTATATCATGAATATCACTTCTCAAAGAAGAATGGAAGAGAGAAGATATCTATTATTTACTCATCCATCCATCCATCCATCCATCCATCTATCCCTCCAAATAGTCATTGATTAAGTGCTTACTATATGCCGGTGACTGAGCTAAGTGATAGAACAGTATAACAAAAATAGACAGTCCCTGTCCTCAAGGACCTTACATTCTAGTGGTCTACATCCCAGGTGAAATATCTGTGTGGTTGGAGAGTGGCTCAGCTTTCAGCAGAATCTCTGCTGTGTGACCTTGGCACATTTTTTTCGACCATGATAATATGACTTATTACCTGAGAAGGACTTTCAGCAGGAGAAGTTGGACCAGTGGCTTTTCTGAAAAGGGAAGTGTTTATTGTGAAGAGTTTAAAGTGTTTAATTGGATTCACCATGTGGACTTTATAGAAAAGAGAAGTGAGCTCTACCTTCTCGCATGTGAAAGAAACTAAGGGCTTTGAACCAATCAGTCAACAAGCATTTATTAAGTATTTACTATGTGCCGTCATATTGAAAGTGCTGGGCATATGAAAAACTCATTAAAAACAGTCTCTGCCCTCAGAAGCTTGCATTCTATTGAAGGAGACAAAATTAACATAAATGAATACATACACAATACACACAGGGCAGATGGCAGGGCAGATGGTAAGTTATCTCATAGGGAATGTCCTCACAGCTGGGGCAGCAAGGCTTCTAGCAGAAAGTGAGATTTAAGCTTAGACTTGTAGGAAGGTCAGAACCAGAATGGAGATGACAGGGCATTCTAGGAAGAGGACACAGCCAGTGCAAAGGCATGGAGTTCAAAAGAACTGTCTTTGTGTAGCTTTAATGGGTTTTCTGTTGGATGGCCATGTGGAAGGGGATTGGATTGTGCTTCATGATCTCTCATCTAGACTAAACCCAGGCTTCACTCCCTTTTGTAAGCCATCATGAATCAAGCCATAAAGATTGAGTATAGCTGGATCACTTAGTACATGGAGAGAAGTGAGGCATATACAGTGAGGCTGACCCCCCCCCCCCCCCCACAAAACATGCAGCATGGAGATGTCATTGTGTGACTTGGAAGGAGGCAGAATAGACGAACATAACTCCTTCTCCCCCCACCATTCTCCAAGGAAGACTTTCATTCCTGCAAGAAGGAAGGTTGGAGCAGAAGGCTGACTGCTCCTCTGCTTTTCTCAGAGACAGGGGGTATTGCACTAGAATTATATCTATCTACTCCCTTAAAATTGTTAGTTGAAGGGATGTAGTTTTCAGGTTCAAGCCAAACTTCTAATTGCTGTTTATTGATGGGGAAAGGAGGACCCTAGATTTAGAGTCAAGGTTTTACTCCCTTCCCACTAAATACCACATCCACAATGAACACACTCATTCATTCACCCAAAGAAACCCATTCACCCAAGTCAATAGCAAAACAGAAATCAGAGGAAGTATTCATAAAAGAATGTGTACTAGATAACACTGAGTGAAGGAGATCTCCCATTGGGAGTGAAGTAATTCGACTCACCCAAGAAAGAATCCTAAATCTCCCCCAAGGGGGAATTCCCTGAAGTCTCTAGTGTAGCAAGGTGGTGATAGGGACATGATAGAGACTGCCAGCTTTTCTCATTCGAGAGTCTTCCCAATTCCTTCAGCCACCTGGAGTGGGGTTGGCATCTTCCATTTTATTTGTCTCAAAGCTGAAAGCTAGAAGCATCCAAAGTGACTGCAGAGCCTGAAGAGAAACTCAAGAAAACTGAGACTGAAGAGAATTGAGGAGCCCTGAAGAGGGCTTGATGAGCCCTCCTCTCTCCCATTCTCTAATTCCCTCTACCCCTCACACAAGCATGGGACAATTATCCCCCCCCCCCCATGAGTAGAGAGTCTGGTACCAAAGGGCTTGGGGACATGTACAAAGACTGGAATAGGTTGGGAGGGGCCAGATTGTAAAGGGCTTTGAATTCCAAAGAGAGGAGTTCATATCTGATCTAGGAGGCAACAGGAAGTCACTGGCATTTATTGAGTAGGAGGGAGACATGATCAGATCTATGAAAACCACTTTAGCAGCTGAACGAATTAGAGTGGGGAGACATCGGAGGCAGAAAGATGAAATACAAGCCAATTACTATAGTCCATGGAGAAAATGATAAGAAACTGAACTTGAGTGGTGGCTGTGTAAGTGGGAAAAAGGAGATGTACAAGAGGTGTTGTGAAGGCAGAAACAACAAAATTTGGCAACAGATTGATTTCTAATTAAGTTTTCACCATCAAAGAATCGCTCTCCCTTTTTGCTAGAGGTCTAGAGGAATACTAGTCCTTATCACAATCCAGTGATGAGATGTACACATGGAAAGAGTGGCATATAATCGTGACACAGGATGCCAAGAACAACAGCAAAAATTAGTGTAGAGAGCAGATCTGGAAGGGCCAGTGAGAATGCCACTTTAGTCACTGTTAGGAAAAGTAAAGTAGTAAGACGGATCCTAAATCTTCAGAGATGATCTCTCCAGTGTGTGTGTGTGTGTGTGTGTGTGTGTGTGTGTGTGTGTGTGTGTGTAGCGTTACATGGAGTACATGGAGTCCACACATTTCCCATTGACCCACAGAGATGAAACAGCTAGTGAATACGTCACCAGTTTTTTGACTCGATTCAAGAGCTAGAAAGGCAATGTAAGTGACCAGTTGCAGTGTCTATGACTGAGTGGTATTTTGTTGAAGTTAGTAGAGATCATTAAAGGAAACAGGAAAACTCTAGTCTGGAGGAATTTATAAAATAAAAACTCTGGCAAAGAATGGACATTTGGCTTTGGCTGGGATGAAGAACTTCTATGAAAGGACTCCTTTTCTGAGGAATTTTCTCTGGATAATTTGTTTTACATAATATTCACCTTAAGTACAGCAGATTCCCAGGCTGGCTGTCTGAGGACATGAAGCACTTCTACATGTTGGAGCAGCACATTCCTGTCGATTCCATTTTTCTGTCTTGTCAATCTTCTTCTCTGGGAGTTGCTTTAGGGGAAAGACTTACGCTATTAGCATGTATCCCCAAAAGCCAGCTGTACCACTCACTGGCCACTTGTCGGGTATCTTATGGGGGGGGTGGCTTTTTGGCATAAATGGCACCGGAAAGTCATTGAGGTTCCTTCTAGCACGACCCTATGATTACTCTCCATACCCTATTGAGACTCAATAGCCACTTGCTAACTGTCTCCTTGCTGCTTTCCATCCATTCATCCATCCCCCCATCCCTCCATCCATCAATTAGCAAGCATTTAAGTGCTTTCCATGTGCCAGGTAAAGAGTCTCAGAGTAGGAAGAGTTCTTTGTGTACATGTGGTGTAGCCCCAAATTGAAAAAAAGGATTCTTTCTACATTGTCCCTAACAAGTGGTCACCCATCCTTTTCTTGAAGACCTCCAGTGATGGCAAACTCGCTACTGCCCAAGGTAGCCCATGCTGCATTCATTGTGAGGACAAGTTTCCTGACATTGATTCTGAACTTACTTTCTGGAGTCTTCTTCTTATTGCTCCTGGTTGGGCCCTCTAGGGCCAAGCTGAATAAGACTAATCCCTCTTCCACAGTATAACTGTTGGAACATGATAAGATCGCTACTGGGCAATCTTTTTTCAAAAGAACTGTCTTTGTTTAGCTTTAATGAGTTTTCTGTTGGATGGCTACATGGAAGGGGATTGGATTGTGCTTCATGATCTCTCGTCTAGACTAAACCCAGGCTTCACTCCAGTATGTAAACCGTGATGAATCAAGGTGCCTTTGCCTCTGATATTGTCTTCTGTCTGCTTTGTATACATCTTGTCTAAAGCTATGTAAGTATGTGCAATTTCTTCCATTAAAATGTAAGCTTCTTGAGGGCAGAGGTCATTTTGTTTCTGTATTTGTGTTCCCAGGACATAGCCTTCTGTCTGGCATGTATTAGATGCTTATCGAGTGATTGAAGGTAGTGGGTATAGGTGTTAAGGGAAACTGAGAGCCCCTTCACTTGGAGAGGGACACATTAACCTCAATGTTCACTTGACTTGTTCAGAGGTTAACCTTTCACCTCACCTTCAGAACCAACCTTTGATCCTTAAGATACTATAAAAACTTGTTTTCTAATTGTGGGTCAAGGAGTACCAAAGAGTACCAGAGAGTTTCAAGACTGTACCATGTTCAAATAAAACAAGAAAACCACCCAACTTGGCAGTAAAAGTGATTCAACCTCTGACTCCAGCTTATGTTCCAAGTGGTGACTTCCACATTGGTCCCCTGCTGGCATTTGACTTTCTAGCCCAACTGGCTGACTTTCTGTGCTGTGTCCTTCACGTTCCATCTCTTTCTGCGTGCCTTTGCCCAAGCTGTCCCACATGCCTGTGGGGCACTCCCTTCCTTCCTCTGCCTTACAGAATGCTTATCTTCCTTCAGGGGTCAGCTCAAGTACCACATTTCTTGACCTTTTGAAGTTATGACCTTTTATTTTAGCTCCCCTTCTGTAATTATATATGTGTATATATATATATACACACACACACACATGCATGTACATACAAACAAACTTATCTGTACATGTATGTACACATCCATGTATGTGTGTATATTTATAGATACACATGCAATGACTCTTGTATGTATCTACACTCTAGTTCAGTGAGGAGTGTTGAACTTGGAGTCAGAGGAGCTGAGTTCCAATCCTAGCGCTGCACCTCACTGTCTATGTGACCTTGAACAAATCACTTAAGCTCTTCAGTGCCCTTATCTGTAAAGTTAGAGGCTGCTACCTGTTCTTCTTTCTGGTACACAGGATTGTTGGTAGACTCTCTTATTGATTGATTAATTGCATGATTGGCTGGGTGACCTAATAGATGCTTCTGGTTTTGGATCTGGGATTCTGCCACCTTCCACCTGATTGGAAGTTCCCTGAGGACAGAGGTATTTGGGGCAGGATCATTTGTCTTTGTTCCCCTTGCCCCTCACATATATTAGTCACTAAGCTCATTTCAATTGAATAGAATTGAGCTGTTGAGACTTGAGCTTGCCTTGATCCCACCGATGGCCCCAGAATGTAACTTTCTATCGGTTTCCACAAGAATGTAAGAAAATTGCAGCCAAAAGGAAAACAAATGCCCAAGTATTTATCTTGCACTCAGCAGCATCAGGAATTTCATCAGTGTGTTTATTGTTTTGATTTTTAAAGTCTGTGGTCTGCTATTTCATGTGACTGAAAGCAAAAAGTCTTTCTGAAGCTTGTTTTATGAGTGAAGAAATGAAAGCTACAACAAATCTCCTCTTTGGACACAAAATCCAGCCATTTCTGCCACTCTTTTCATTTCTTCCCTGCAAACTCATATTCATCATGGGCCCTGAGCACCCTGGGAGTCGGTCCTTGCTAATGGTTCTGCCCAGTCTCAGAACAATCCCCAGCTCCTGGTGACATCCACCTGGCTGTCGGGCACCAGGGTGCTTTGTTCTGTGGGCATGAATGTGCACTATCTGCTTCTTGCAGACATCCTCTAATTAGAAAAGCAAAATCATCTGCCGCTTCCCCTTCCATTTACTGTGTGGGCCACTGTCACACACAGGAGCACGAGCACTACATCCCAGGTTAGGAGATGGCGACACCAAGAGCAGAGACTCCGGAGGGGAGGAGGGTGAAGAGAGACCAAGCTCTCCTAAGCCGTCTCTTTCATTGAAATTCCAGCGACTGGAGAGTCTCACACCAAGTTCCTCAAATGATGCTTCCCCCGCCCCCGCAAGGCAACAACTAACTTTGGAATTTAACAAAGCAAAACCCATCACCTTGACGTGCACACATTCCAGAAATGGAAATGACTCTGTAATTTACCTTAAGGCTCAAATCCAGCAGGATCAGGCAGTCCCCTTGTGGGGGAGGGGGAAAAAGTCCCTAACTTTGGATTCTGGGAGAACTGGGTTTGAATCCTAGCTCAACTAATAAAACAAAAACTGCTGTGTAACCTTGGGGAAGTCTCTTTCCGTCTCTGGGACTCAATTTCCTGCTCTGTAAAATGACGAGTTGGACTTGATGACATCTTAGGACCCTCCTGGCTTGAAACAATGTTGGAAAAGTCACTTAACATCTCTAGTTGAGGGGTAATAGGTGCTGATGGTTCTGGGGGATAGCAGTTTTGCATACATCATCCCACCTGCCCCTATTATGCTCAGGCAGGACTATTTGGGCAGGATGGACTCTTGGCATGATGATCAAACAGATGGGCTCCATCTTCCCTTTTCTGGTGTGTGCCATTGAGGGAATTCCAGACCCCTCATAGAAGGCAAAGATAGCACCCTTGACAAGAATAAGAAGAATGTGTATGAGCGGGTAGGAAATGGGAGGGGCGGGCTAAAGAAAGAGATCCCCAGAATTCTGGGCTCTACTCAGCCAACTATTATATGTGGTACCTATGAAACCAGAGCACCTGTGATTGTTCCTGGGCTTTCTCTTTGGCCTCTCTCCTCTCTCTACCATTGCTTATTAGGTAGAAATTATAGAGCGGTGATAGGTGAAATATATCTAGATGATTGATAGGCAGGCAGTGGGATGATAGAGATAGGTGAGAAATTCATAGGTGATGGACAGATATGTGACAGATGACAGCTGGATGATAGATAGATTGAGATGGATATACATATAGATAATGATAGATAGATAGATAGATAGATAACCAGACAGGTCGATGATTGATAAATAGATGATGCTCAGATGAGATGATAGATGGGGAAACAGACAGAGAAAGACAGAGACAGAGACAGAGACAGAGACAGAGACAGAAAGGCAGAGACAGAGACAGAGATGGAAGGAACAAGCACATTTAGGGGCTGCTGTGTGCCAGACACTGTATTAAGCTTTGGTAACCAAACAAAACAAAAAACATAAATAACCCTGCCCTCAAGGAGCTTGCATTCTAAAGGATTCTTTCTATCTCAAAAACGAACATGAAACACAAATACACACTCATATACGCATGCATACAGATACAATTCACATGTAAACATATATGCTCACACACTCACAGACCCCCTACATACACGCATGTACAATATATCATATACATGTACATAGTATACATATACACATATGCACACACAGCATTCGCATGCATACAATATACTTATGCATATATGCATACAATACACATGTATGTGCATGCATACAATCATATACATACAGTATGTGCAAATACATATGCATATAATATACACATGCTTATATAGATATACTAACGTGTACACACAGCAAACATATATGCATGCACACGTTCACATACATATACACATGCATATATATGCACACCCCCCTTTACATACACACATGTGCATACATACACACATATACCCACATATACATTTATATATATATACACGCATTTATATGGAGAGATATATATATATACACACACACAAAAAAACTTGCACACATACATACATATATACTCACATACATACACACATGCCTTTACATATACACATACTTTCATATATATATATACACATATACATATTCATACACACACTCGCATATATATGCTCACATGCACACATATATACACATGCACACATATGCATAATATGCTCACACAACCCACCTATGTGCATGTGTACAAACATAATCACACACAGTGACACATTCTCCCATATACATATACCCACATATAAATTCACATACATAACCTCTCATATACTCACATGCATACACATACACACATTCACACCTCTACACATATTCACACACATACACACAGCCAATCAATGATATTGACCTCCTCTCGCAGCCAGTAGAATTGGTGGATGTCCATTCCCCTACTCCCTGGAATGGGGGGAAGGTTGTAAACATTGGAAGGACCGTTGCCTAAGTTGGGAGGGGTAAGGGACTCGTGCTGTCATTCTGTTCAGTAGTGTCTTGCACACGATAGATGCCAAATAAATATTTGTTGAAAAGAATAGAATGGAATACATTTGAAGGCCATTAGTCCATAAATTGTCTGTTTAGAAGGAGTTAGGTGGTACAGTGAATAGAGTTCTTGGTCTGGAGCTAGAAAGACCTGAGTTCAAATGTGCCCCACACACTTACTTGCTGGGTGACCTTGCCTGGGAATGTTGCATAACTTCTGTCTGTCTCAGTTTCTTCAACTTCAAAATGAGGATCATAATAGAACCTTCTTTCCAGGGTTGTTGGGAGGATCAAATGAGATAATCTTTGTAAATCAGCATAGCGCTTGGCACGATGTAAGCATTTAATAAATGCTTTCCCCCTTTCTTTCCCTTATGATTTTGGGTACAGAGAGGACTAACAGAAATCCTTCTCTTGTCTTGATTATATGGAGTAGGCTTTCTTGAACTTGGTATGCATGGCAGAGGGACCAGTAATAGTGATGGTGGTGGTGGTGGTCCTCCTGACCATATCCAGTACTGACTCCACATTTCATGGATTTAATCTGCATTTTAATCAAGCAAATGTGTAAATTGATGCAACTAAAATGATTTTTATTATAATTTAGTGTAATTTCTCCTATCTGTGCAAATGTGCAGCAAATACAAATAATTACAAGCAGATAGTATTGTTTTACTTTGAAATAAAAATGTCATCCTACTAGGTGGATTTTCTTTGCCTTATGGATAAGAAATTTGTCCTACATGGATGGACACCGTTTGGTCCGTCAGGGTATTCTTCGGTTTTGATCCTAGTGGTGTTTAATTTATGGCAAATTCACTTCAATCTAAAGATGATCTTTCACTAGCTGACATCTATGGTGGTGGTGGTGGGAACACCAACCAGACCTAGAAACCAAAACTCCTGGAAGCAGGAAATTGGATTTCTACGTGTGGCTTGGTTTTGGGCCAACTGTGTGGTCCTGGCAAGAATCTCCACTTGGCCATGGCACTGAACTCGTTCATCATGCAGTTTAATTTAATCCAAGAAACATTAAGTGTTTACTCTGTTCAAGGAGAAAGGGGAAACAATGACAAAAGAGATACTGTGTCTTCAAAGAACTTACATTCTATCATCGTATTGTAAGATATAGCGGGTACGGGAGAAAATACAAGATAATTCAAGGAAGAAAAGAATATTAACCACTGAAGGGATCAGAAAAAGCTTCCCTTAGTGGAAAGTGTAACCTTTCCAATGTTTCATTTTCTTATCTGCAAAATGTAGATAATTATACATGAATTTTAAATGAATACTAATAGTATCTCTTGATCATTACTGTCTCTGTCTACAAGTTATAAACATGAAGTAGTGTCTCTGCTCTCCATACACTATTGACTAAAGTCGAATGGATTGAAGAGGTGGTATGCAGAAACTACTTTGAGATCCTAGGGGTAAAAATGAAATGCAAGATTTAAAACACTATGTCTGTATTGTTAAAGAATTTGTGGCTATTTTGACACAGAAATGAGATAATCATATAAAGTGCTTTTCAAACCCTGATATGTCATAAAAGGGTATTTCTTATTACTTTTATTATGATTTATATTCATGCTTATTGGAGTTCAATTGGTTCTAGACAAGTTGCTACCCTAATGCATTCTTTTATGTTTAATGTTTCGCAAACTATTGGACAGGTGGAAAAATAATTGATTTTTGTAATTTGTAAACAGGTGGTAAGAATTACAACTAAATAAAATCATTCCAAAGGATTTTGACAAAACTGGATAAGCACTAAATTAGGGAATGGAAAATATCTGTCAAGATGACTATAATTAACTGCTCTTACAATCAGGGACAACGGAAGGACCACACTTGAAGCCCAACATAATAGTCTTAGATGTCCTCTGTAGGGGTGGTAAAAGTAACACTGAAGAGACAAAAATACCGTAAAAGAGGGAAAAACAACCTGTTTGCACCCAACATGGATAGAGATCTGTGCTAAAGGCTATGTTGTATTGGGTAGGGAATCAAGAATTGATATACTTACAAGACATGTTGCAGAGAGAGGATAATACCAAATACCAAAAGTATAGGAAGTTTTCAGATCTTGTTAGTAAATACATTCATTTACAAAAAAAATCTCCCAAGCCAACAACTGATAAGTCATCAATGACTACTGATCTTTTTGTCTGCTTTTCTACCTGTACACCATCTTTATGCTGGCCATCTCTACACAAGTTGAGGACACCCTTAATGAAAGTATTATTAGTGATCAAGATGACTTTCAAAAGAAAATGACCAACAGGAAACTGACCTTGTAGACTCTTTCCAAAACCAGGCACCTCACATCCACACAATAATATCATTCAAGCTATTAAGAATTAATAATAGCAAGAGCCCTAGTCAACGACCTCATCATCAACTTCAATCTAAGCCTACAACAAGGAAGAATATGCTGAGCAAAGGTTATGGATGAGCTCCATTTCAGGGTTCAAGTCAAAGAGGGTTTCTCTGTGGTTGCTGAGACCTCCAGATGTTCTTGTTTCTGGATGATGTACTGGAGACATTAAGCCTGAGAATAACATGGAATTGCCTGGAAGAAGAGAGAAGTCTGAATTGCTTTTGGGAAATGGCAAAGCCTATTTAACTTCTCAAGCTTCCCATGGAAGAAAAGGCTCATCTTCTTGATAGCTGCCTTCTCCATAATTAGAAGCCTTCAAGAGACTAAAAAGTGACTTACTTTTCCCTTATCCTATAGTGGAGATTCATTCATGTGTAGATTGGACTAAATGGTTGCTGAAGCTGCTTTTACTCTGAATTTCTGTGATTCTGGAATTTGGGTGACGTTTTTGGTAGAGAAATGGAAAACAACATTCATAAACAAAATGAAATGAATCTCACACAGAAGAAAACTGAGAGCCACATGGTAGGTGTGAGTAGACTGAAATGCAAAGTCAGTGAGGAAATTTGAAAGACAGGAGTAAAATATGTTACCAAGCAAATGTATTATTGTACACTGCCCTCCTCACCCTTGTCTCTCAGTCCCAGAATTTCCAAGCACACGTGTATTGATTGGTTCCCTAAAAGGTGACTCACCACAGCTCCCTTGAGGGTTCTTGGGATAACCTTAAAGTATTGAGAATGTTTTCTAATACCGTTGACTTCAAGCCCCAATGTGGTATGTTCCCCACTGATAATCAGTTGATCAGTCAGAATTCGTTGGATTTTAGTAAGGGGTTTTTAAATGATATGGTATAGTAAGAACACTTGCTACAAAGAAAAATGCCCCAGAAATCTGGGACACCCTTTCCCATAAATATACATAAGTTCTCTGGGGAGAGTGAGCTCAAACTTAGAGAGCACGCGTGGCTAAAGGATGAATTCCTGGTTACTGGAAGTAATCACCTACAGGAAATGTGGTAGGATTGGTTGAAGGAATGAGATACACTTGTGTGTCTATGTGTTTCACAAAAGAGATAGAAGCAGCAAATCAGTAAAGCTTTAGAAGTGATTTGAGGAAGCATATCTTTTCTCCTTTCATAAGGTCTTTGTGAAGTTTCCCATAGGGGCAGCTCTCTACGGATCTGAGGTCTTCTTGAGTCTTGGTGTCTTTCCTCAATGTGTCTACTTAGTCTTTGGCATGTCAGCACTCAGTCTGTTGCTATTCAAAAAATACAACTAATGGATACTGATGGAAAGTCCACATTTTCTGGCTTTTCATGGTTTACAAGTTTGTCTTGTGTTCAAGAGAGGGATTGCTGTTTGTCTTGTTCTTGAAGAGGACCGTGACATCAGGGAGGTGATGTCATTACATGCAAGTGAATTGGATTTGAGTGAGGGAGGCCTGTGCAGAGTCACCAGCCTCATTTTCATCTTAGCCATCTGGGTCCAGTGGCCCAATATAGATCAAGACACCTGGAGACGGCCCAGGATGCAGCTGGGAAGCTTGGCCTTTTCAAGCTAAGGCCTTTAACAAGTCTCAGTTTGACTGAGGCCTCAAGAGAAGGAAGTAGAGAGAAGATAGAATTAGCCCTCCCCCCTACCCTGAATTACAGGTACAACAAGTCTGCCTCCTCAAATTGCTCCAGGGCTTATCACACTTGCTCCTAGAATCCCTTTTCTGATATCCTTAACACCTGGAAGTTTCTCCAATTCTTTTAACCAATCCTAATACATTTCCTGTGTAGGCTCATCTGATTTCATCCAATGGCACAAGACTTGAATTGATTAAAGATCTACTTTATACTTTTGGTTGATTGATTCTGTGATTTAATCAAAGATAATTCTGCCCTGCCTTAGAATGCTGGGCACCATCTTTTGTTACTATTGTCCGGTCATCTTTAGTTACTATTGCACATGTTTTTATTGGGTCCTTTCAGAATCCATCGTCATCCATTTTACTCTTCTAGAAGTACACTGAAAGCCTGGTATTGTCAAAGTGTTGATTGCTCTAAATGGATCCTACCTATTAAGCTTTGACTTCAGGATGCTAATCTTTATCTTGACATACTCAGCCAGAACTTTCTCTGTGATAACTTGGGATTGATTATATCTTGTCTTTGTCTAGCATCCTACTTAACCTCTTGATCCAAACTCAAAAGCTTCTAGTCTCTGTTTTTCTTGGACCTACCTTAAAAATCTTAAACTTATCATTTCCAAATGACCTTTTGATATCACTGGAGAATATCTCTGAGAGCTAGAGAAGCATGTTTCAGAGGTGTCTTGCACATTAATAAAGGGGCAGCTAAGTGGCACAGTGAATAGAGTACTGGGCCTGAAGCCAGAAAGGCCAGAGTTCAAATCTGGCCTCATGTACTTATGAGCTCTGTGACTCCGGGCAAGTCACTTATCCTCTGTTTGTCTCAGTATCTTCATCCTAAAAAGGAATAATAATAACACCTACTTTCCAGGACTGTCATGAGGATTAAATCAGATAATATTTGGAAAGCACTTAGCACAGTGGCTGGCACATAGTAAACACTATATAAATATTGATTATTATTATTAGTCATTATTATTATCCATGTACCCAAGCAGCTGCCATTTGGGTAGTTTGCCCAGTTCTTTTTTCCTCCTCTAGAGGATGAGGGGTTGGATTGTTCCTAGGTCTACATCCTAAGATCCTGAGAAGCATTCATAGGAATTCTTTACAGTTTGGGCTTGTGTCCAAAGGGCTTCTAAGAATCTGTAACTGGAGATACTGGGAGAATCTTCTGTGAGCATTGGAGTCATGAATATTCCTGACTCCATTGTAGACATAATAGGTGATTGTCTGTGAAATTCTGTTGGCCCCTTTGGGGGTTGTCCCCGATGAAAGTGGGCCCTAGCCTAGCTCTCAGGCAGGGAACAGTCCACAAGTCTTTATTAAGCACTTACTACATGTCAGGCACAGTGATGCAAAGTGATGCAAAGAAAAGCAGAGTCAAAAATTGAAAGACACACATTCTAATGGGGAAAAATATGTGGAAATCTAGGCACGCGCAAGATATACGAAATTAATCTGAAAAGGGATGAGATTAGCTTCATATACAGTAAATACTCAGTAAATGTTTGTGTAATGAATTAAAGCAGATCAAGGCAGGGTTCCTTACGCTTTCTCAGAAACTAAACTTAACAAACACCCAACCTCCTTTGAATGTATATTGCTATATGTGTCTTAGGTATCTGTATGTACTTCAGCAAATTCCCACTGCTGGATAATGTCAACATTAACTAGAGACTCTTTGGTGATACTCCATTTTGGAAAGAATACA
Source organism: Vombatus ursinus (assembly GCF_900497805.2). NCBI lineage: Eukaryota > Metazoa > Chordata > Mammalia > Diprotodontia > Vombatidae > Vombatus > Vombatus ursinus. Next base: position 1,216,253 of record NW_020954623.1, on the reverse strand, counting down.
CAGTGTTTACTAATTCAGTAGACTTAGATGACATACCATTGATGCATCATTCTCTACCGGTGCTTGTAAATCTACTGATTTCACTTGATAAATACAAAACTTCCCTGGCTAACTCTGACAGCAGACACTATTTGGACACTCCAGGACATTTTCTCTGTTCTTCTTTATGTGCGTTTTGCTGAAAGATGTAGACTCCATGATGAGAGAGCAGGATGTACAGCTTAAGAAAAAAATAATACTGTGTTAGGATCTGGAAGCCCAAAATTCAAATCTGAGGTCACTTATTACCAGTATGACTTTGGGCAAGTAAATGAACCTCTCTGGGCCACAGTCTCCTTATTGGTGAAATGGGAGGGGGCATAGATGAAATAGCCCCAAAGGTCCCTTCAAACTCTGAATGAGAGGGTTGGACTAGATAATCTCCAAGGACCTTTCCCAGCACTAAATCTATCACCGATGCATTATAAATCTATGGACTATAAATCTATCATCCCTAGATCATTCCACATGAGTGTCAGTGAAAGGGATCATGTATTATCTAGTAAATATTTTTTTTAATCTCTCCCAGCACCAAGCCCAGTTCTCAGATACAGAATAGTCAATAAGCCTTCATTAAGCACTTATTCTGCATCAGGCATTGTGCTTAATCCTGGGGATACAAAGAAAGGCAAAAACAAAATGAAACACAACAGCCCATGATCTAAAGGCACATATATTTTAATAGAAAATATGTAGAAATCTAGGTAGGTAGAAGGTATATGAAGATAATCAGAAAAGGAGGAGCCTTAGCTTCACACACAGTAGATACTCAATAAATGTTTGTGACATTAATTAATGAGTGAATGAATGATCAGAGGACCCGTACTTGAATCCTGGATTTTCGTTTTATTCCTTGGGTAACATTTGCAAGTTATCTCTCTGGGCCTTAGTTTTCTCATCTGAAGAATGAGGAAGTTGGGCAAGACGGCCTCTGAGTTTCATTTCCAGCCTAACTCTGTGACCCTAGGGTCCTGTGACTGTGTATGAGATATTACAAATAGAAGAAAATAAACGCAAAATGAGAGGATCCTCGCTTCTTTAAACAACATCTGTGTTTCTGCATGAAGTTAATTTCTGTGAGATTTCAGGAGTGAATCGTGGCAGCATTGACGAGCATCTTGGCATCTCTGTTGTAGCAGCAAAAGACTGAGGGATTTTTAAAGGAGTCTATGCCAGTGTATTCAGTTGGTTGACTAATTTCTGGGGATTATGTGTTAAAAGGACGTAGCTGAACATTCCTGGCCCGATGTACCGATGTCTTCCCTCCTACCTTAATACAAACATTTTGCTCCAGCTGGAGGGTGTTCCCTTAGAGCTCTGCCCGTGAATATAAGGGGACACTCTGGAGGGCTGTATTTGGTGAGCCCATCCAAGTGCTCTCAGTTTACTTCCCCCTTATGGCTAAGGGAGGTGATTGAGAGGTGTATCCGGGTCCTGTGGGCCTTTCTCACTCTAGCCCATCCTCCACAAATCCTTCCATTGGTTTTCCTAGAGCGGAGTTGACAGTCACTCCTCCGTTCACTAAACTCCTGTGTTTCTCTATCATCGGGAGATCATTTGGCTTTTGAATTTGATTTTTTAAAAATTAAAGCTCTTCACACCCTGGACCCTGCCTACTATTCCAATCATCTTATGCTTGCTGATTGCTTGGTTGATTTCCTTGTTCATCTGAGCTGCTTAGAATGCTGGGACTTTCACCATCCATCCCTTTCTGGAGGACTGCTCATTGTGAATAGGTAGTGAAATGTCCAGGGATTTTTCGTCATATTCTGAGATTCCAATCTTGTCACTAGAGAGTGAAAGGGCTCCTTTCTTAAAATAAAATTGAAGTAAAATAACTCGAGGAGGAAGTGAAGGAGGAGAAAAAGAGAATGTGTGTGAAAAGCCCACGGTGGGCCCTGGGATAAGCTGGTGAAAAATCATGTGCTCCTCAGCATCTTGGCTGAACTGACTCTGATGAGGCAGCCTCATTTATTTACCTTCCCAGCTCAAAAAGACACAGCGTGGGGAGTAGCCAAGAAGAGGAGGGTCTGAATGGAGAACAGGGAACAGAGCTTGGCGCCAGGTCTGTTGACTTTGGCACCAGCACTCCATGAAAAATGATGCCTCAGATAAAAATAAATGAAACTCTCCAAGTATTTGAATGAGAAGAGTTCTCTTGGAAAAGTTCATGAAGGCCTGTTAATCCTGGTCCCAGTTTGTCGCTTGGTGGCATGAGCCACGCTGGTGTTCTTTGGGGCTTGCTTTGGAAAAAAGCTTGCCTAACCCAGGCAGCCATTTGTCACCAAGGGCATAAAAGTGTCAGCTCATGTTGAATGGATGCTCCGAAGGTTCGTTATGGTCGGGTTAATCGTATTTAATGTGACTGGGTGACATCATTCCTTCACTTACCAATTGGAAAAATCAAAAGGCCAATCATGACCATTTTAAAAAGTGAGAAATATGTTTATTGAATTGGATAAAACATGAACACTAGAAAGAGAATCACTGGAGGATGTATCTTTAAAAGACTTTTAAAAGGAATTATGGTGGGACCATACATGGAGTATTTACTCTCCACTTATTTTCATCCTAATTTACTTACTTTGTCTATGTGTATGCTTGTGTGTGTGTGTGTGTGTGCGTGTGTGTGTGTGTGTGTGTTATCTAACACAGGCTAATGTGCCTTCAGCAATTCATTTTGCCGACAGCACGGTAAATTGCCGTACAGCCTTGCCCCTTTATTAGTGGCAATTATTAAATCCAATTTTCGTTGTACTCACCACGCTGCCTCTGCTGCCTATGGGGCATCCCAATGGGAGGGATATGAGTTATGGCTTCTCTCCTTCAGCTCTAAGCCTTCGCCCTCAATCCATTTGGTCTATTTTCGGCAGGATGTACCCTGCCTCTGTTTACACTGGCTGCATTTCCTCATTACGGACCCCTGTGTGGCATACAGTGGTGGAGGGAAGGGGAGAGCATGTGGAAACCTTGAAAAATGTTTTAGTGAATAAAATATGGCCTGGGATCTCTCTTTAGGCAGGGAAACCACAGAATAAAATAAAAGCCACCCTCACAACTGAGTCTTTTGTTTCTCTTCTTTTTTTTCTCTGAAACATGCAAAAAATTGAGAAGGGACTTCCTACATTATAGGACCAGCATATTATCCCATGTTAAGTCTATGGGTAAATTCTCATAGGGCATGTAACTACATTATTTAATTTTTGAGCAGCAAGTCAGGGTGCAGGGTATATGAAACTTATTGGAGAAAATGAAGTTAGAACCTCTTACCTGTCATAAGCCCGTTGAGTTCCAGAGGAGGGAAATCTGCATAGCGCTGCTTGCTTTCCCCACTCAGGGTTCACAATTTAGAGGCCCAACATGCTTCTGAAACTCATTTTACTTGCAAATGATCGCAGGACCGATTTCCTGACCTCTTTTGGGTCCATTCCAGGCATCCTTATTTTGGGTAGAATTTTCATGAACTCTGCCTGCTGATGGAGAATTGCAGAAACAGGCCATTTACAAAGCAGGCAACTATGGTGGGAACAGAATCCCATTGTCTACCAGAAGATGAAAGCACTAATGTACTTCAAATGAGATTCCTGGGGAAGTAGACCCTTGCTTTCTCACTCTTATTGCTGAATGCTTAGTGGCCATGTCAGTCACCTTACATGGCAGCTGCATGGACAGACCATGTCTTGGAAAGCATAGCCATTGCCACATTGGACTGATTCAACTGTGGTGGCAGCTACTCCACTGGGAAGCTTTCTCCAAACCATCCATCCTCAGCGTGGCTCTCTTGTGGCCACATCATGATTCCATGTTCCACAGAAGAGGGCCCTTTGGTGGCACCAACCTTCTTCCATCCTAGTTTGACTTGAACTCGTTTTGGATGTCACCTAGCTCATTTGCTGTGAGTTTATGGGCTCTTGGGTTAGGTTCAGATTTCTGTTACCTTTCAGGTGAGGGATACTCACTATCTCTGCTTCAGAATCATTTCATCCCTGGCTCAAAAACTGGAAAGAAACATTTGCATACTTTGGTTCACTCCTTGCCCCCTGTAATCCAATCGAATCCATCAATCAACATTTATTCACATGATTCCCGCCCTGTTGTAGAAAAAGAGAACAGAATCTTCTGGAGGGCACGAGTTCTTTTTGTTTTGCCTCTGGGCCCAGCACCCACCACACAGCCTGGTTTGCAGCAGGACTGGCTAAATGAGCGTGCCATGCCCTTTGCCGTGTGGAGTGGTACAAAAATGCAAGGAGAACAGTCTGTATTCTCATGAAGGTTCCACGCAGGGAAACAACGTGTCAACAAAAACCATCAGCAATGTCAACCAATACAAGGTGGCTTCAGGGGGTCACATGAGTAGTTGGGAGGCCCAGCGGGAAGGCTGGGCTTAAACCAAGCTTTGGAGAAGGGGAGGAATTCCCAGAAGCAGTGCTGAGGAGGGAGCATGCTCCTGGTATTGGGGATGGCCCGGGCAAAGGAGCGGAGATGGGCTACTGTATGTGAGGAACGGGAAGTAGGTCAATTCAACCCAACAAGGGTACATTAAGCATCTCCTCTGTGGGAGGCATGGCAAATATCAGGATCAAACAAAAAGACAAAGACCTCCTACTCTCAAGGAACTGCTCTTTTCCCTTTCTTTTAGCGAGGAGGAAGCTGATACTCCACTGAGGTTACCCCCCCCCCCCCCCCCCGCCGGAGAGCAAAGATTGCCAGCAGAGGCTCTGCCGTCCAGGCCCACTGCTCTTTCCATTCTAGGTCCCGTTGCCTTGGTCTCACTTTCCTTTTTGGCTCAGAGGAAAGGATGGCAGGAAGCCTTGGTCCGGAGCCTGGCATACAAGCTTTTTCTCTACAAAACAAAACAGTGGAAAATAATGCTTCAGCTGGAAGAGTGAGCGGCGGGGTCTGGTGTGCTTGGAGTGCTCCTGGTGGCATGGCAGAGGGAGGGGGGTCAGCAGATTTGGAGGCAGGGGCTAGGGGCCAAGCCCAGCTTCATCCAGCATTCCTGTGTGACCTTGGAAAAAAGCACCTTCTCCTTTCTGATACTCAGTTTTCTCTCCTGTAAGAGGAGAGGAATGGGCTGGATGCTATAGTCCTACGACCAAGGTCAGACCTGGGAAAGACTGGATAGTGGCTGGTGAGTGTCTCTGTGCTCTTCCTTCCCCTCCCAGGCTTGCCATTCTCCTGAGCTCTGGTTTGGCCATGCCTGGATATCACCTTTCAAGGTAGCCCAAGCGCATGGTATGTTGTTGTCCAATTCTTCATGACCCCATTTGGGGTTTTCTTGGCAGAGACTGCAGTGGTTTGCCATTTTCTTTCCCAGCTCTTTTTTTTTTACAGATGAGGAAACTGAGGCAAACAGGGACAAGTGACTTTCCCAGGGCCACTGAGCTAGTAAATGTCTCAGGTCAAATTTGAACCTAGCAAGATGACATCCTGACACCAGGGTATGTAGTAAGTGCTTAATAAATACTTGTTGACTCTGCACAGAAGACACCGATGAGGCTGGAGGTTCCCCTGAGGCATTTTAGGCCCTGGAACAATCACTGCCTCCATCCACACCTTATCAGTCCCATGACCCATTTCTTCAACCTTACTTGTTAAATAAAACAGGGGAGGAAAGCTAACCTGGCCATGGGTTGTCCCTCTCTTCAAACACAATTTACATTTCCAACAGGGACTTTCTTGAGAGAGTCCTCTGGCCCAATAGCACCCCATGGATTGCTGAAACTAAGTAGGGTGGCAGGGAGAGCTGCTCATATTCTGTGGTCCAGACTCTTTCTGCCCATCATGCCAGCCTGGAGGCAGACAGCTCCCACAGACTTGGTCAGACTTCATTAACACTGAGAGATAAACTCCACTGAGGGCAGAGGTGACCCCAAACCACTGGAAGCTCACAACACCTTTGGCTGCTAGGGTTTGCTTCTGAATCACTGGCCTGAATCTGCCATGAAAGGCTCAGACATGGGGACTGTGGAGAAAGGAAGAAAGAAGCCTGGTTTACGTGCAGCAGCCAAGGGAGTGAACGGGGAGGGGTGGGGCAAGCTTCTGTCTTGAGTGTTCTGTCCATGGGGCTCAGTCCTTTGTTGGTATCCCTGATTATCACAGAAGCACACGAGATTTCTAGTGTTCAAAGAGTGGGTGTGAGTGAGTGCATGCATATGTATGTCTGTATGTGAGTATTGTGTGTGTGTCTGAGCATGTGTGCGTGGGGGTCTGTATGTGTGTCTGAGTGTATGTGTACCTGTGTGCATGTATGTGTCTATGGTGAGTGTGTGCATGTATCTGTGTGAGAATGTGCATGTGCTTGTGCGTGTGCACATGTGTGTCTGACCATCGGGTACATGTGTGCACGCACGTCTACATGTGAGCATATATGTGCAAGCACGTGTATGCACATGTGCGTGTATGTATGTATGTTTGTGTGTGTTGTCGTGTGTGTGTGTGTGTGTGTGTGTATTTGTGTGCTCGCACACATTTGCAAAGGGAAGAAGTCTACCTAGAGCAGGTGGGGGAGGGCCTGCCTCTGACCTCCGCACTAGCCCTAGTTTCGTAGTTTTCAGCTTCTTCCTTTGAAGCTCCTAGATAGGCCCTCTCCAGGGACTACTGAAAACTCTAGAGGCAGCTTAATCCTCCTGGGTAAATTATCCATAGAATTGCCAAACCCATTGGATAATTTTAAGCATGGCCGTAAAAAAATAATGAAAGAACCTGCCAATGCTTCTTATTTTTTATCAAAAGAGTTGGGGGCCCCAGGGGGAAGCTGCTGTCCCAGATGTGCTCCTGGTCCTCTGTGAATGAGGGCAGTGAGCTCCCCTTCTGGAGTATGGGAGCCCAATGCCCTGGGCGCTCTTCAAATCGGACAGCCCTTCTCCCCTCTTGTTGGCTCTTTCATTCATGCATTAATGTTTCTTTTTTTTTTTTTTGTAGGTTCATCCACTCTTTTACTACTTTATCAGGGATCCTGTCCTGCGACAAGGCTTCTTCTCCAGGACATAGCAGCTATCTTAGGATATCGAGAGCCTTCAGTCATAGTTATAAAAAGAGGAGTTTTCCTGCCTTCTTTCCTTCCCTCCTTTCTTCCCTCCTTCTTTCTTTCCTTCCTTCCTTCCTTCCTTTCTCCCTCCCTCCCTCCCTTCCTTCCTCCCTCCCTTTCTTCCTCCCTCCCTCCCTTCCTTCCTCCCTCCCTCCCTTCCTATCTTTCCTCCCCTCCCTTCCCTTCTCTTCTCCGGTCACATTGGGCTCTTGCCTCTAGGGATTTACAGCCATGCACAGCTTAGGAAAGCAGCCTAACCGCTGGCTATTTGCAATGAAAGTGGATGGGAAAAACAAGCTCTCCTTCTGGTGATTTGTGAGTGACACACCCAGAACAGGGAGACTTCACACACTCTGCTGGCTGCGCCAGGCAGCTGCCTCCCCCTGCTTCTCCCTTGGCCTTCCCCCAAACAAAAGGAACTGATCAATTCTGGTCCAATGTCCTCATTTCGACATGTTTCATTTGCTCTGCAGTTTCTCCCAAAGACTCCCTGGCCCCTACTTTCTGCCTCAGTCATGTGCCCACAGTGTAACTGGTTTCACTGGAACAACATTTCAGCATCGATGATCTTGGCAAAGTCACTTAGCCTTTCAGGGCCTTTCCCCTTCTCATCTGTAAAACCAGGGGGTTGGATTTGAGCATCTCCAGGGCACTTACTGCCCCTGAAGGTGGTTCATTGGGGCAGGGGGAGAGGCCTGGAGGTGCAGTCAGGGTACCTTGTATCCAATCCTTATCACCTGTCTAACCTTTGGTAAGGAGTTCTACCTCTCTAGGCCTCAGTTCCCTCATTTGTAAAAGAAGGCATGGGGCTAGAAGGCTCCAGATGTGCCTTCTAGATAGGAACCCATAGCGCATTGGGTAGAAATCGTAGCTCTTAAGAGATGTGTCATTCTGACTAGGTCATTTCCTGCTTCTGGGCTTAACTTTTTCTTCTGTAAACTGAAGAGCTTGGCCTAGATAAATGTGTATGGTCCTTTCCAGTTCTAAATGAATTATCCCAAGAAAGGTGTCTCTGATTCTCTTCTTCTGAAATCTCAGGTGACCTTTGCAAACTGGCCGGAAATACCATAAGGCACATCCTCATGTGTAAGGAACAACCATTAGGAAATCCAGAGACTGTCAGGAACAGAGAATCTTAGGGTTCAGGAATCTTTTCAACAATCTCATGTTAAAAAAAGAAACAGAAAGAAAGAAAGAATTGGAGGGAGAAAGAGTAAAGAGGGAAGAAAGAAAAAAGAGAGAAAGGAAGAAAGGAATGAAAGAAGGAAGGAAAGAGGGAAAAAGAAGAAAAAAGGAAGAGATACAGAAAGGAAGAAAGAAAAGAACGAAAGAAAAACAAATAAAAAGGAAGAAGGAAAGAGAAAGAAGGAAGAAAGGAGAGGCAAAAAAAGGAAAAGGAAGACAGTGGCTCCTTGTTTCCAAATGTTGAAAGGTAGACAACTAACAGGGTATTTTAATTACCTGAATGCTTTAACACGGAAAGTAGTCAGTTTATAGTTACCTTCAATATGTAGACTACAAATTATTAGTGCATGAAAACGGCATCCAAGTTCTGTTGCTGGGTCTAGTAATTTTGGATATTTTCCATGCTATTACTGCCTGCTCCATATACCTTTACTGGTTCGTTTTGAAATAAACTTAATGGCACTCTGCAGAAATGGACTGCCTACTGAGAATGGAAGCCTGCTTGCAAAGATGGACTGACTTCCTACTGGGAGGCACTGATTTGGCACAAACAGAGAAATGCTTTGGCATTAATTTACTTGAGTATCAAATTATTCAAAATAAATAATTAAACGCATTTTGAGGAGCTGGAGTCAATATTTGCTTTCAATATTTTGGATCCATTAACACATATCCCCTATTGAAAGAGGCCAGGCCACTGCCAAGTTCTGCCGCTGGGGCAATGCGTCCTATACGTGCTACAGGTTTTTTCCCTTCAGGCATCAAATGTCGTTTCCTTGTCCCTGAAATTCCTCTTTGGTGCAGTCCCCGCTGTGCTTCCTGGCTAGTCCATCATTCTCTTGCTGCTTGCTCCGGTAATCGTGTCTGAAGTCCTTTCTTCTCTGTGGGTTCCAGGTCTGTGCCCTGGCTGCTGGATTTTTCTCTAGGTATCTTGGTCCTTGGGGACACAGATCAGGCCTGGGTTGGCTCAGACATAGGCTCCATTTGGGGAGAGAGAGTTTCAGTGTCTTACTCACTGTTTCTGGTCACCTTTATTGGGCCCTGCAGTCATGGACCAAGTTGCAGAGACCCACCAGCTCCAGTTCCAATTGGTGCCCAGACCACAGTGGAGGCCACGTGAGGTTGGCTGGAGATGCTTGACTTGGCTCCCGTGCTTTATTTAGAGCAGCTCAGTTCTACACAAAACAGGGAGAGAGACAGAGAGAGAGAGAGAGACAGAGAGAGACAGAAAGACAGACATAGAGATAGAGAGACAGAGAGATAAAGAGAGAGACAGAGAGAGACAAAGAGAGACAGAGAGAGACAGAGAGAGAGACAAAGAGACAGAGAGAGACAGAGAGACAGAGAGAGACAGAGACTGTGTAGCTCATTATTATTCATATCATTGTTCTCATCACTTTTGTCATCATCTCTCAAGATGCTATAGGGCATAAGTAGAAACTAAGGTTGAGTCCAGGTACTCCCAAGGCTGGGTCAGTGCCCACCTCATGCTGACCCTGAAGGGTGAGAAAGGCAGATCATTTCCGTTTCCTGTTATCTCTCCATTTGGTGGGGACAGTGCCCCCAATGAGCCCCAGAGAGAGACAAGAGTTAATTGCATGAAGGCCTTTCTAGTCAGACATAAAAGTCAGACAATTTCCATTTGAAAAGGCTGATTCTTAATGATTTCCATTCCATTAGCCCATCACTCCTAAGAGCATGTGGGCCTCTTTGAAGTCAACAAGGTGTATTCTGGGTATTGTAAACAACTCTGTATCCAAAAGACAGCTTAATCTCAAACTGTAGGCATCAAGACACAGTAGGAACTTCCCATGATTTTGAGGTCAGAGGCTCTGGGTTCAAATCTTAGCCACTTACCATGGCTATGTAGCTCTGCAGACTTACTCTGTAAGTCACTCAATCTTTCTGCCTCAGTATCCCTGAACTTTAGAAAGAAGGCATTAGACAAAGACTGGATGACCTGCAAGGTTGCTTTCAACTTTACATAAACGATTCTTGTAATGTCCCCTCCAAATCCACTCTGCATATCTGGTACTCCTGGAGTCTTGCTCAGTGGTGTCCTGGTCTGGGGGCTGACAATACCTCTGTTCAATAGAGAAGATCACCAAGGAGCAGAGGGGCCTTGTCACTCAGGTGAGAATACTGACTCCATTGTGCTCAGGTTCTGCTGGGGCTCTCAGGTGCCCCCTCCTCCCTAAATGCCCAGGTGAACACTGGGCTTTTCTTTTCTTTTTTTTCTCTATTTTCTTTTTCTTTTCTTTTCTTTTTTAAATTACTTAATTTATTTTTAATTTTCAGCATTCACTTCCACAAGATTTTGAGTTCCAAATTTTCTCCCCATCTCGTCCCGCCCCCCACCCCAGGATGGCATGCATTCTGAATACCTGTTCCCCTAATCTGCCCTCCCTTCTATCTCCGCCCCCCCCTTGTCTTAACACTGGACTTTTCTTGCTGCTTAAGGATTCTTCTCAGTGGGCAAGGCTCATCGCTGCTTCCTTTGGCCTTAATGAATTAGAGGTATGAATTTCTTTTAAGTTTTAACAAAAGTATTTATTCTGCCTTTCCTCCCCCAAGTATCTTTTATTCACAGGGGGAAAATCTTATGATCTATTTGGTGGAGTCGTCTTTTTGAATGTGTCTGAGCAGCATGTTTTCTGCCTATATGTTCAGCAAATAGTCCTGAACAGCAGTAATTGGAGAGCATGGTCTGTGTTCTTCCCTCCTCTCAGGGCAGGAGGAAATTTGCTCAGATGTTAATCAGTGTCAGCATGGATTTCATTTCCATTATTCGACAGTATTACAAGCAGCTTTCAAAGGTGAGTAACAGGCAGGACCCTAAACATAGCCTGCAGAGGGAAGAAAGCAAGCCGCTTTGGGTTTGGCCTTTATTCTTGCTTTTACTAAATGTGGTGCTTACTGACGATTTCAGTCCCATCACAGCACATCAGAGCTTGTTTTGGGCATGGAAGGGAGGTGGAGGGAGCACGCTGGGCCACCCATCCATCCCCTTTGCAAGAAATTGCAGCAGTCAGTGAGGGACTCAGGCAAGCCCCAAGATGAAGGTCAGTTGGGAAGATGGCAGATGGCTGTATGGGGGTAAGCTGGGCATCTCCTCTACCTAGCACTTACAAAAGGAGTCAAACCCAGCACTTTACCCTCTTCTCTAGTCCATTCTTCACTCATTCACACATAGCAGAGGAATGGGAAAAATATAACATAATGAATAGTGAGCTAGCCTCAGGGCTGGGTTCAGAAGACCTGGGTTCAGATTCTATCTCTTCCTCGTACCGTCTGGGCAAGTTCCCTTAACCTCCAATGCCCCTCATATCTCTAAGCAATAAACTGAAGAACAAATTCAGATCTGTATTAATGGGGGACATTTTTATACAAGGCTCCTTACAATGTTACAATCATGAGAGTCAAGGTGGGAGAAGCAGTGGTGATATGAAAGCATCTATACAGGGAAACACTAGGAAAAGCTAGGTAGTTCTGAGCAAACTACGTGGAAAAACTGAGGGAGAGTTATATTCAGGACCCAACAGACATACAAGGAAAAAGCTATTTTCACCATTAGTGCTCCATTATATGGGTATGTATATGGCTGGGCATCTATTTAGCTGAAAAGCCTTGCACACAGTAGGTGCTTTGTAAAAGTGTTTGGAATTGAATTAAATAAAAAAAATCTGATATTAATATAGCACTTGAAGGTTTGCAAAATGTCTAATATAATGTAACAATATAGAATAATATAAGGTATGTTGATATATGAGTATAATATAATTACGTGATGTAATTATGGCTTTTAATGTATGAGTGCTTAATGTAATAGGCATACATATTTCCACCTGTGCATACACACATATAAACTCTACCCATCTAACTGGTCATCGTACACATTGGAACTTCACAATAGCATGATTGGCTAGAAAAGACTAGAAGAATTTTTATTCTCATTTTTCAAGGAGGAGAGAAACTGAGGTGAAGCCCTGAGAGATTAGAAGACCTGCTCACGGAGACTCAGAAAGTAAATGTTAGTGGCAGAACTGGAACCCAGGACTTCCTTCTTCCAAGGCTGCTATTCTATTCACATCACACCCCTCACGATTTGAATCCCATTTCCCCAAACTGAGTATAGATTAGATTTGAGCAATAGTTCATAACACACATCAAAGCCTTCATTGTCCAGCTTAGGGTTTCTTAGCTGGGGGCTCACGTGTGTATGCTTGTGTTTATGTATATGTATGCATAAGCACACACACATACATCTAGGTGTATAGGGTGTGTATTACACATGTATGTATCCTTATATATGTGCAATGTGCATTCCCGTGGAATTGATTTCCTTGCAATGCTACATTTTCTTTCATGCACTAACAAACAAGCTTCTGAGAGGAGGTCCCTAGGTTTCAGACTGTTGCTGCAAAGGAGGCAATGATGCCCTGATCCAGCACCAGCCTGCCTCTCCACAATGATTTTGTATGCCCTTTCCTCTCACATTCCTCACTGCAGTTGCATTGCTCTGGAACCTGTCGCCGAGGGCAGACATTCCGTCTCTAACCCTTTTACCTTTGCCTAGGCAGTGCCCTGTGTTAGGAACTCTTGCATTCATTGTCTCCCCCTTCTCCAAAGCTGGAATTCCTTTCCAGCTCCTCGCAGATTTTACTTCCTATGCAAGATCTTTCCTGATGCCCTCAGTCAGAGTGTTCTCCTTCCTGAAAACACCGTGTGTCATCATGTTTACACCTCCAATTTATTTCTCTGATTAAGTTTTATTCCTCCTCCCTGCCCCCACCAGCCCAGGACCATATGTTCCACAATGGCAAGGGATGCTTCGTGTTCCATCTTTGTACCCCCAGTGTCTCATATGGTCACTAGCACATAGTGGGTGCACAATAAATGCTTGTTCATAAATTGTCCAGATATGTTAGGTTTATGAATGGGTTTCTTCGCAGCAACTGTGGGAAAGACACAATGTCATGCTGACTTTTCCCATTCTAAAGATGAGGAAGTGGCTGCTTGGGTGGCGAAGAGAGATCCTCCCATCTCATGTATCTAGTTAAGTGGCAGAGCCAGGACTCAAATCCAGGTCTGAGGAGCCAGCCCAGTACTATGAAAAGGGTGCCAAGCCTGGAGTCAGGATTAAATCTGGCTTTAAATCCTGACATTGTCACTGAACAACTTTTGTGATTATCATCACCATCACCACCACCATGGGCTTCCATGAAGCCCTTTAAGGTTTTCAGAGGACTTAATTTACATTACCTCTTCTTTGAGGCCAAGCTTGCTCATTATAATTTCACATCATTCAAATTGTTTTGTGGTTCTTCTTTCCATTTACACTTGTTGTCATGATGTATATTGTTTTCCTGGTTCTACTGGCTTCCCTTTGTATCATTTCATATGCATCTTCTCAAGATTTTCTGTATTCATTATGTTCACTATTACTTATAGTGCAGTAATATTCTTTTTCGAATAGATTTTTTGGATATCTTTTGCTTTTATTTCATCTACACTTTGCCTCACTTTCCTGTACTCCCTTTCAGAGAGCTATCACTTATAACGAATAAATGTATTTTCTAATAGAGGTAGAGAAAAAAATCAGCAAACCCTTCAACATACTGAAAAATAATTGTATGCTCTATGCAATTCCTCACACTCATGGGCTGTACCAGAAGAAGTATCTTCTCATAGCTCTTCTTTGGAGCTAAGCTTGAACTTTATAATTGTGTAGCATTAAATTTCGATTGTTTTATGGTGTTGCTGTTTCCACTTACATTTTTAGAGACATTGTATCTATTGTTTTCTTGTGTCTGTTTACTTTACTTTACATTAGTTCATATAAATTCTTTTCTGCTTCTCTGTGTTCAGCATGTTCATCTTCTTATAATATAGAAATAATCCAATAGACTTATGTTCCACAATTTTTTAGTGATTCCCAATTGATGGGCATTTAATTTATTTTCAGTACTTATCCCAGACTCCACTCTTAACAGAGATATTTGGCACAAAGATTTTTTTCCCATTTCACTGCTTCCCTTCATTCTTGTTACATTGATTTTGTTTATGTAAAAATATACCATATCTAGTAAACAGAATGATTTATTTTAGTTTTTAAATTGATTTTATTCCATGTTTGTTCAGTAGTTAATAAACATTTATTAAGTGCTTACTATATACTAAACACTTGAAATACAAAGAAAAGCAAAAAAAAAAAAAAAGCAACTGGCTCCTACCCTCAAGGAAGAGACAAAAAGAATAACTGTACTTGATTATGGATTCCTTCCTTGTATATAGCTGTGAAAGTCAGATGAGCTGATTTTGTTCTAATGCTTTTTTAAAGATATAAATAACCTTTACCTTGGCAGATGATGTATCTATTTTGAGTTCATCATGATAAGTAGTGTAAGATGTTGTTCTAAAAGTGTTTTCTGCCATGCTGTTTTCCAATTTTTCCATTAATTTTTGTCAAATGGAGAATTCTTTGCTATATGATTTATGTTTGGAGGTTTATTGTACATTGGTTTATTTGGTTCAATTACTTATGAGTTTTCCTTATCTAATTGGTTCTATTAATCTACTTTACTATTTCTTTAATTGTTACCAAACAACTTTGATAATTATGACTTTCCAATATGTTTTGTTTCACATGTGCTATTATTCCTTCATTCCTTCTTTTTCATTTTCTCTTGAAATTCTACATTTTTATTGCTCTAAATTTTAAAAATTTTATTAAGTGCTATAAAACAATCCCTTAGAAGTATGTTTGCTATAGCATTGAATTTGTACATTGATTTAGGTAGGATTACTGGTTTTATTCCGATGGTCTGTCCCAGCTATACACACTAAATTTTGGCTTGTGCCATTTCTGAAAGCCACCCCCATAATCAGAGAAGTATGAAGAACAATGACAGTAACTCTCACTTTGGAATGACCTTCTTATTTCTCTAAAGCCTTTAAAAGATGCGAGAAGAGCAAGGACCAGAATTCTCATTGCAGAGGGTGGGAGTTTCAGTGCTTGCTAAATCCTGACTTGCATGAAGTTTAATTGCTGCAAGTCGGGTCTCATTTCTTTCAGACTTTGCTCTCATGGACCCATGCTGATTTGCATAGCTAAAACAGGTTTGTCATATTATATAGGGGCTGAATACATGCATATGGTTAACTGTAAAATCTGTTTCCTTTTCCTTGAAATATTTAGTTAAGAGCGAAGACAAGAGTCAGTCAGCTCTCAAAGGTAGGGAGGCAACTTAGATTCCTAAAGAGAGAAATGTCCTGAAAGTCAAGTGACTTGTTTTCTATCTCTTTGGATAGCTTGCTTAACTCTTTAGTGCCTCAGTGCCTTATCTTTACAATAGGAATATATGTTTCATTTACCTATTTCACTTCTCAGTGAGACAAAAGTACCTTGAGAAGCCGAAGCCGTCGCATATGTGAGGACTTAGAAAAGGGAGGGTTTATGTTGTCTCAAAGGAGCACAGGTCTACAAGTGGAAGGGACCTGAGATGTCATCTATGTCCATCCCCTCACTTCACAGATAAGGAAAATTAGGGCCGAGAAGTGACATGGTTGGTACATGGTCATGTAGGGAGCAAGCATGAGGGGGAGGATTTGAACCCAGTCTTGCTTTCTCTGGGTCTTCTTTGTGCCACAACATTCAGACTCTGGTCAACTTGTCATTTGGAACTTCTGCCCCAAGTAGACTCTTATGGAAATATTCCAATGGAGCCATGATCTCTTTTGGCATGAATTGTCCCTCCATTGGTAGAGAACACATCTAGCAACATCACTCACCAAGACTTTCCATCAGTCTTCAATAGATAGCACACTCAGTGGGCCAGTTCTCTTCATATGTGGCCAATCAAGCATTCTGGTGACTCTATCTTACTACGTGGCAAGCCCATCCCTACTTACACTCATATGTGCCCTTGATGATGTTGTTTTCTCATGCACATACACACACACACACACACACACAGAACACACACAGGTTCACACACACACACAGAATCCTTATTAATATGCTACAATTTTGTCATGTCCACTGAGCGTTGTTCTATTTCTTAGAGCCAACTGAAACTTTGGGTCATCTAAGATGATTGTGTTTCATTGTTGTGACCAGAAAGCTTTACTGGATAATAAGTGAATACTCAGATCAGATTGTGGTTTCATTAATAAGGATGTTTTCTCTGCCCAGTGAGGCAGACAAGAACAAGCCATGCCTGTCTATGCTACTCTTCTTCGTGTTTCCCCGTAAGTATAGAACAAAGGGTTCACAAAATCTTCTGGAGGCCTTTCTTGCTTTCTCTGGATGTCTCAAGGATATCAGTGAAACCACACGCTGTCTTCCACTTATGCTTCACTGGAGTCAGGAGACTGTCTAAGTATGTGTTGATTTAACGTGTGGTATTTTTGAATTCTTAATAGAATTTCTCTATCTCTTCATCTCTTCATCTACTGCAACTGGTGCTTATAAGCTGAAATGATGGGATCATAAATTTAAAGCAGAGAGGAACTTTAAGGGTTATTGTGTCCAACCCCTTCATTCTACAGATGGAGAAACTGAGGCACAGTGTGCTTATTCTTCAGTATCATACAATTACTAAGTATCTGAGGCAACATTTGAATACAAACTTTACTAATTACAAGGCCAACCCCTTTCTGACTTCTCTGGAGTGGTCTTTTTGTAAATCCTGATCAAGAGTACTACATTAGGAGATGCTGTCTCTATAACCCTTTCATTTTACAGATGACACCACTGATGCCCAAGAAAGATTAGGTAACTAACCAGGTCAAACAACTGAAAGTGGCTAAGCCAGAATCCAAACCCGGGTCATACCCTGCTAGAAGGGAACACTCTGTTCCCTTGAGCAGCTGTTTCCCCAAGAGGAAAGGGCTGAGGAGAAGAGGTTCATTCTGGGCAACTTCTACTAGTAAGGAAAAGAAAGCTTCTGCTCTTAGGAAGACTCAGAGAGCTAGAGCCTTACCATGTCAGAGTTGGAGATAGCAGAGCTTATTTCCTCTGGTAGCAGCTTGACTGGCCATGATTGCCAAAGGCAGCATTGGCTACAGATCAGGATGCCAGGCAGGGGATGGAGATGGGAACTACAAAAGAAAATGTCTTTTCTTTTCAGCCAATAAATTTGGGCTGGTGAAAAGGAAGATCATTCTGGGTCCTGAATGGTCTTTTCCCACTGGCCTCTTTTAGGGAGGAAAGGCTAGAAAGAAAGATGTTTCCCTTACACACATCTTCAGATCACATATTGCTCTGTTCAGAATCTTAGGGGTGGCCTCTAGCCTAGACATCTTCCCTGATGAAATCAGGCTGCTTTGCTGAAGTGCTTGGCAATACCCTTTAAAAAAAAACTTTCTCATATTTAATTGCTTGAGAAAAATTTGGTCCAATGACAGAGCCAAAGGAAATGTTGTTATTTCTATATGCCAATTGCTTCCCTGCCCATCCTAGGAGAATGCTGGCTCCTCGAGGGCAGGCTGTGTTTCTTTCTTGTCTGACCTTCTAGCAATTTCACCTATTCTGATTTACACTTCAGGGGATTCCATGGACCCTGACTGCAAAGGAATATGGGTAAAATGGGAAAACCTGGGCAGTCACTGCATACACAACCTGAGTATGCTGGATTTGGTTTGCAATGGCTAAGCAGCACTTTGATTTTGGATTTTAATGGTCACACTTTGAATTTTTTCTCTGTAGCTTCTGTCACTCCCTAGTGGCAGCTAAGAGTGAGAGAGCCTTCTGGCCCCTCTACCAAGATCTGTTGAGTCCAAACCAAACAGACAGCAGATCTTTGATTGTGTGGAATCATGATGTGCTTTTAGCCAGAGGTTTCTGCGATTACAAAAGCCTTTGATGATTTTGGGGTTCTGTCCTATCTTTCTGGGGGCCAAAAGTATATGTTGTCATTGACTCTGTGTCATTCCTTTGCTTCCTTCCATCTGCAGCTCCTAGAAAGGGCAGCTAGAACAAAGTTGGAGTTGTCACTTACATTTCCCAAGTTAGGCTTTGGAAACTGATGTTTGGTTCCTTCAGAAATGGCCCATTTGAAAAAAAAAAGAAATGATCCATATGGCTCAGATTCCAACATGAAGCGAACATGTGCTAGACTTGAAAGAGCCCTGGACTTAGAGTCTAGGGAGAGCTGCATTCTAATTTCACCTTTTTTGGTTTTGCTTTTGTCTTTGGTATGAACATGGGCAAGTCAACAAAAACAACAAAAAACATATTTCTATCATGCTGTAAAGTATACGAAGCATTCTACCTATGGGATCTCCTTTGATCAAGTCAACTCGCCTGCTGTCTGTAGGTCACAGGCTCCTTCCCTAAAAATGGAGGTGGCCGGACAAGATGATCTTCAAGGCTCGCTTCCTACAATGGGCCATTTGGAACTTGTAATGCTTTGTCCTTTATAGCCTGATGCTCTGGATATAGAAATATGGAACAAAAAGCTTACAGGGTGTGAGCTGTCTTTGGGCTCTAGGGGAGTGGACAGGCCAAGTTGGCCTTCTCTATCCCCAAGCCCCACAGGTTCTTGGTCTTTCTTGAAGGGAGAGGCCTTGACTAGGGAAACATCTTGGCCAGGCAAGTCAGGCAGCTGCCGCTCCGGTTTGCTCTTATTCTGGCCTGTGTCACAGGGGTCCCATCGATCACAATAATGATCCCTGAAGGGCAGCAGACTGTCATTGCTGCCTGTCAAACAGAGAAAGCCAGACAGAGTGGGAAAAAGGGGGGGAGAATGAGAGGGAAGAACAATGACAGTCTGTCTCCATTCTGCACAAGAGAGACAGAGAAATACGGAGATAGAGAGAGACAGAGAGCACACAGAGTTATTAAGACAAAGGGTGAGAGGGAGGAAG
Source organism: Vombatus ursinus (assembly GCF_900497805.2). NCBI lineage: Eukaryota > Metazoa > Chordata > Mammalia > Diprotodontia > Vombatidae > Vombatus > Vombatus ursinus. Next base: position 1,197,130 of record NW_020954623.1, on the reverse strand, counting down.
GGAAGGGAAAAGGTAGAGGAAGAAAAGAGTGAAAAGAGAGAAAGAAAGAAAGCAAGGAAGAAAGAAAAGAGGGAGAAAGATAGAAGAGAGGAGGAAGAGAAAGGGGAAAGAAGTGAAGGAAAGAAAGAAAAGGCAAGAGAAAAAGAGAAAGCAGAGAAAGAACAGGGAGGAGAGAAAAAGAAGAAAACAGGGGAAATGGAAGGAAAAAAATGAAGACAGAAAAAGTGAGGAAGAAGAGCAGAAAGAACAAAAAGAGGGAAGAAGGAAGGAAGATAGGAAGGAAGAAAGGGAGGGAAGGATGAAGAAAGGAAAGAAGGAAGGAGGGAGGAGGGAAGGAAGGAAAGAAGACAGGGATTGAGGGAGGAAAGGAAGGAGAGAGGAAGGAAAGGAAGGAAGAATAGAAGAACAGAGGGAGGGAAGGAAAGAAGGGAGAGAAGGAAGGAGGAAGTAGAATATATTACAACTCATATGTCAATGGTGTACATTAGAAGTGTTCAGAAACACCACTCAGCCACCCCTAACATCACCACAAACAAGAACAGTAGAACAACATTGAAGAGCTTTGGTGGGGGGGGGGGGTAGGTGAAACAATATGTAAAAGGAAGATAGAAGACAATGAGAGAAACATCAAGTAAAAATGGGAAATTATCAGTTAGAGACTGGCTCTGTTACTATATTTATGTATCCATCCACCCACCCATCCATCCATCCATCCATCCATCCATCCATCCATCCATCCATCCATCCATCCATCTATCCATCCATCCATCCATCTATCCATCCATCCATCCATCCATCCATCCATCTATCTATCCATTCATCTATCTATCTATACATCCATCTATCCATCCATCTATCTATCTATCCATTCATCTATCTATCTATCTATCTATCCATCCATCTATCCATCCATCTATCTACCTATGTGTATAGATATAGATGTAGATATCACTTTGACATCGATATAGATATTACTTCGAGACTATCACAGAGTATTAAGATTTGGAAGGCTATGTAGTCCAACCCAACTGAAGAGGACACGAGTCAGAGAAATTAAGTGACTTGCTTAAGGTCACACAGGCAGTAAGTAGCAGAACCAGGATTCAAATGTAGATTCTCTTTCTTCGAATCCCAAGTCTTGCTAAACAACAGCAGCAGTAGCTGAGCAGCCCTTTGAGGTCTGCAAAGTCCTATCCATGCATGATGGCATCTGAGCCTCCCCATGACCCCCTCAGATCAGCACCATGGGCTTAATTATCTACATTTCATAGATGAAGAAGCTGTTTCTCAGAGCTGTTCAGTCCCTGGGTCCCAGTGATCAGTCCTCCAGCTAAGAAGTTGAAGAGGTGGAGTCAGAGGTGGTCCAAAGGTAACTCTACATCTTTAGAGACTCTGCCAGTCAAGTAGAAGGCTTGGTCGGAGGTCCCACTGAGCTGGACAGTGAGGTAAGGAGCAGTGGGAGCGACAGCTGAAAAAACGGTGTGGCTGATGTCTCAGGAAGTGGGTAGAAAACCATCAGCTAACCAAAGGGCTGTTGTACATGAGGAAAACAATTTATCAAGAAGTTCTTGAAGACCACTCACCTTGAAACCTGAGTTTGTGTAGGGAGGTCTCCTCCCACCCTCATGTGCCAAAATCATATCTCTTTCAAATGACCAAAATAAATTATTAAGGGAAAGAAGGATAGTTAAGAAGACACACATTCCTTCATCCTTTGGGCAGATGGCTGGGTGGAACAGGGGAATAGCTGGCATGAGAACTGAAATCCACAGAAGAATAGAGAGTTGTCCTCTTCTGCCAATTCTTTCAATGCCCCAACCTGTAAGTTCTTAACCCAGAGGTGGCAATGAGAAGCTCTTTACCTTCTTTCTCTCTTTATTAATATCTATCACACCTCAAGGCAAGCAGGTGATATAATGGATATAATACTGGATTGGGAGTCAACATGCCTGAGTTCAAATTTTATCCCAGACGCTTATTACCTGTATGAGTTTGAGCAATTGCTTCAACCTTTTTCAGCTTCAGCTTCGTCAGTTGTAGAAATTGGAACAATGCATGAAAAAAAGCATTTCTTTTAGAACTTACTACGTGCAAGCCATCATGCCAAGATTGGGGGATACAAATAGCAAAGTAAGACAGTCCCTGCTTTGGGGAGACAACATAATAAGGCTGACTTTGCAAGGTTGTTGGGAAGACCAAGTGAGATAACACATGTAAAGCACTTTGCTAGCCTTAAAACACTTTATAAATGTTAGCTATTATTATCACTAACATCACCACCACCACCACCACCACCATCATCATTCCTTGCTTTTCCCTTCTTTCCAATTTTCTAGCTTCATTTTCACTTCCCTCCTTTTCCACAAAACACAAACTCAAAAAAAAACTCAAACACAAACTCAAAACAACAACAAAAAAAACTTAAAACCTCTACTAAAATCCCATACTGTCAGATTTTGTGACTGTTCTAGATACCACCTTCTACTTATCATGGAGAGTCCCTTCTATTTTTCAGCCCAAAGAAAGAGATTTGCAACATGATCTAAATTCTAAATGCACGGTTGGAAGAGGAAATGGACAGATTATAATGTAAGGGCACAGCATAGTTTCTGGGCTCCACTGGTAATCATGGAATGTAAAAACAACTAAAGAAAATCTTATGTCATTTAAGCAACTAGGAGGTGCAATGGATAGAGGACTAAGCCTGAAGTCAGTAATACCTGAGTTCAAATCTGACCTTAAACACTGACTAGCAATGTGACCCTGGGCAAGGCACTTAGCCTCAGTTTCCTCATCAGTAAAATGGGAATAATAATAGTACCTACCTTGCAGGGTTGTTGTGAGGATCAAATGAGATAATAATATGTAAAGTATTTAGTACATAGTTGGTGCTATATAAATGCTTATTCCCTTCCCCCTTTCTACAGTGCATGAGAGTATATCCTTTGTAAAGGATTTATGATAAATGAATCAATCAACATTTACTAAGTGTCTGTTATATGCAAAGTACTGTGGATGAGATTCTCAAAAGATGAGGAGGAGGCATGGATTGGTAGCAAGTGGCATCAGTGGAGACAATGTTGATATTGATGGGATCACAGATGCACAGATGCACAGATGATCCAAACATCAGAAAGCCCAGTGTGTAATTCTGAGCCAATCCTACAGAATCTAGAGGACCAATCAGACGCATGCTGCTCATGTAGCATTTTCTTGTCATCTATGAGCTAACCACTCAGCACCAAGAATCCAGTCAAAAACACAGTTAGTGACATCTTCCAGGACTGACATTCTGATTTTAGCTTCCAGAGGACTCTTTACTAAATGGAGTGAACCCAGCAGTTGAGCAGTCTAGAAGGCAGGAGCAGCCATGACATTTCCTCTACCTGCTTTACAAGGCAAGATCTCTGATCAGTCTTGGAGAAGGCCTTGCTTTCCTGTCCTACTGTTCTGTGGATGCTTGAAAAACAGTCAGGAACTGTGGTCATGTCACACATTTCTTTATTAAACCTAAGAATGAGGACAGGGTACTAGCTCAAGTGATAAGGACAGGACCCGCCTTGCAGCCACAATGCGTTACATTAAGAAAGGCTATTTTTGTATTATTAACTATAATCAGAAACACTGCATGAAGCTTGCGATGTTGACACGGTGAGCTAGGTATGTTAACAGTATGTTAACACTGCTCAGTGGGTGCTGGTGTTTGCACACTGCTTAAACTTTCTTACGTGAAAGCCAGAATATTAAAAATATATTGAATGTGTCTTTCTCCTCTGCCCAGAACGCAAAAGCAGATGGCTATGGAGACATTCTCATCAACAGCCTACAGACCGAGCAGGGGGCCCTTTCGGCCCACTCCCAGGGTCTTGCCAAGCCATCCTCACATGGGCCTGTCTTACCTCTGACCCAGCGTAGTGCAGTGAGGAGCACATTAAACTTGGGGCTGGCAGTGATTGCGGGCTGGCACACTTGAGATATTTCTCTTCACGTTTTTGGAGGTCCAGGCAAGGTGACTTGATTCATGAAGAAATCACTGAAGAGTCACAAGTCAGTCTCTGTGGCTCCCCAACATCTCCACTCAGCTTTACCACAAAGAGCAGATGGAGAATAGCCCAAGTCCAGGAAGAAGCCCACAATGAAGAAGAAAGTCGGAGTCAGGAGAGGTCTATGTTCAAACATTACCACTGGCACCAGATGACTGGGTGACCATAGGCAAGTCATAGACACATCATAGGACCATGAATTTGAAAATTGGAAGGCACTGTTGAGTCCCTTTGATTGGATCCAATTTCCTCTGCATTTGGCTTTTTCATATCAGGTCATTTGCATATTGTCTCCACACCAGACTGGGAGCTGCTTGGGAGCAGGGGCTGGCTTTTGCCTTTCCTTGTAGCCTCAGCACTTAGCAGAGTGCCTGCAACATGCTTGGTCGGTCGTGTTTCTGTTGTGTCCATGTGGAGCATAGCAGGTGCTAGTTGATTGACTAACACACGAGGCCAGCAGTTCTGTAGGGGAGCAGCATATGGTGGCTTCTGATGAGGGCAGGGCTTCCAGTGGAGCACGATCCTAGTTACGTTAGCCGTCCAGTCTACGCACATTCCACCTCTCAAGAGTAACATGGACATCTGTGGGAAAATGTAGCCTTTGATGTTTGAGAGAGTTGTTCTTGTCATTGTCCTTGCCATTTTGTCTAAATAAACAGCTTTGCTTTGAGGTAATGTGTTTTCTGGTCGTTTTGGTAAAAGGGAAACATCAGATGCCTAACAATTTGTGACTTTGAATAGATGATGCCCCAATGTGTGCCTTGAATCTAGAAGAAGTTTTCAGGGGAACCCTTTGAGTAGAGCCAGAGTTACATGTTATAAAAAGAAGAAAGCTAGATGATATAGTGAATGGAGCACTGAACTTGGGGTCAAGAAGATCTGAGTTCAAATTCTGCCTTGGATACTTACTAGCTATGTGACTTTTAAATATGAGTATAGATAGTTTTGATTTCTTCATCTGAAAACTGTTTGTTCATATGCTTTGACCATTTATCAATTGGGGAATGGTTCGCATTCTTTTAAATTTGACTCAATTCTCTAACCATTTGAGAAATGAGGCCTTTATCAGAGATTCTTGCTATAAATTTTCCCCACAGTTTTCTGCCTTCCTTCTAATCTTGATTGCATTGCATTTGTTTGTGCAACCCCTATTCAATTGAATATAATCAAAATTATCCACTTTCCACGTCACAATGCTCTCTATCTCTTGTTTGCTCTTAAATTTTCCCCTTATCCATAGATCTGGTAGGTAAAATACTCCTTGCTTCCCTTATCTCCTTATGGTACCACCTTTTACGTCCAAATCATGCACCCATTTTGATCTTATCTTGGCATACAGTGTGAGATGTTGATCTCTACATAGTTTATGCCATACTGTTTTCTAGTTTTCCCAGAATTTTTTGTCAAATAGTGAGTTTTTGTTTCAAAAACTTGAATCTTCATTTTATCAAACACTAGATTACTCTGGTTATTTACAATTATATACCTAATCTATTCCACTGATCCACCATTCTATTTCCTAGCCAGTACGAGATTGTTTTGATGATCACTGCTTTATGACACAGTTTGAGATCTAATCCAGCTAGGCTACTTTCCTTTACATTTTCTAAAATTGATTCCTTAGGACATTCTTGGCCTTTTGTTTTTCCTGATGAATTTTGTTACTATTTTTTCTAGCTCTACAAAACATTTTTTGGTAGTTTGATTGGTATGACACTGAATAAGTAGATTAATTTAGGTAAAATTGTAATTTTTATTATATTGGCTCAGCCTACCCATGAACAACTATTAATTTTTCAATTGTTTAGATCTGACTTTATTTGTGTGAAAGGTGTTTTGTAATTTTGTTCCTATAGTTCCTGCATTTGTCTTGGGAAGTAGGATATCAAGTATTTTATATTGTCTACAGTTAGAATTTCTCTTCTTATCTCTTGCTACTGGAGAAATGAGATATTTGTAAAGCACTTGGTAAACATTAACATGCTATATAAACATGAGCTATAACAATAATAATAATAATAATAATTATTATTATTATTATTCTTAAAGATTTGGTAGGAGAGCCATTTTCTACTTCCATAGACAAATATATGTAATCTTCCCCACCTATCAAAGGGGTGAAGTCTATCTCTCATTCATGTTGGGATGAAGAAACTGTCATCCTTCCCAACTCTGGCCTCTTTTTCTATGTGCTCACAATGATAGCCAGGGATATCTACTTCAGGCTTGATTCAGCTCAGTTCTGCCTCTGGGCTGTCATTTCCTACTCCCTCCCCCTTCAAGAGACTGATGTTCAGACTTCTCATCTTCAGCCTTTACTGGAGATTAAACTTGCTGAGAATAGATAGACAGAGAGAAGATAGATAAATAGATAAACAATTTATTAAGCATTTACTCTATATCATGCACAGTGTTAAGTGCTAAAGATGAAAATATAAGCAGGCAAGATAGTCCTTACTCTCAAGGTACTTACATTCAAAAGAGAGAAGGTAACACATAAAGGGAGCCAGAAGTGGTGGTGGAGGGAGAGGTTTCATTTGTGGTTAAATGGCATGAAGTGGCCCAGAAAGTGTCGTGGGGGTCAAAGCCCTAGCAATACCAAGTAGACCCTCAGCTGCCAGAGTCCAATGACCCAGAGCCAGAGGCCAGGTTGCCATTGGAAAAGAGGCAGAGGAGATGATCCAAGGACAGAAGGGATAGCTGTAGCAGCCATGTCCAGTAGACTCACCCTGTAATATCCCTGTTCTTTCCTTCTCCCTTCAGCAGCTCAAGAGGAGTGCCCTAGGACTCCTTAAATGTGGAGCCCAGTCACCTGTCCAAACAAGTGTCCATTTGCTTATCTCTGACTCCTTTCTAGGTTCACATCTTCAATAAAATCCACATATACAGTTGCAATTACCACAGGACTCTGTTACCTTAAAAATTTCCCTGAAGAATGTCAGTTCCCTTCCCTCTGATCATGTTTCCATTCATATCAGGCAGGAATCTTCCATGAAGGGCAACCTCATGTGTCCCCATTACTCTTTCAACACTCAAATGGATTGGAGGTCTCATCAATTCAGGAGTTTGTTTTTGTTTTTTTTTTTTTACCAACAAAGTAGACTGCAATTCGTTTTGCCTGCTCATCTAATTCAGCTCTTGCCCATTTCCTGCCAAATATTTATCACAATGAGTCCACTCAACTTGCTGGAAGCCTTCTGAAAATTTTCTTGACAGCTCTGGCCCTCTAAATAGCCCCATCTCATCCCTCATTCTCACCACATTATCAAATGACCAGCCCATTTCTGTCACGCATTTCTTTGGTGACATCCTTTATTTTCAGTCTTCTTGGAAGTTCCCCACTGGTGATTGTCACAGCATGCTCACGCCCACTCTGAGTCATTCCATTGTCATCTGGTGAGCTTCATCTTTAGTTCTGCAGAGATGGTGGTGTTTGAGGGTTTGAGGTCTCACTGCCATATAGCAACACTAGTAAAACATCTGTAGGCCTTTGTTTTCTTGAAGAACTTTAGACTCAATAAAAGTGTTTTGCAAATTCCTAAAGGCAATGTGGTCTACCTCTGCCTCTTTTTCACCTATGAGTCCAATTTTACTCATTGACCATCTATATTGACCATCCTAGATATACATCTTGTTCACCAAGCTCTATGAATTGTCCACCTAGATGCATGTTACATCTAGGCAATAGAGACTCTTCCATTTGGTGTGTGTACAGACAGGTCAAATTCCTTCTAGTTATCAGAGCTCTCTTCCAGTAAGCTTGGCAATGCCATGGGGCTTTATGCAATCAGTACAAAGTATTCCAATTTACAGGGTATAACGAGGCCTGTAAGATCTACTTCACATTAAATACTGTATGCAGTACATTTTATAAACCTTCAAGAACAATTATTGTTAATGGAAAGAGCATTGAACTTGAAGACCCGTGTTCAAGTGAAGATGCTATTACTTAGCATCTACAAAACCTTGAACAAGTGGTATGGTATAAAGGTCATTGACTTCAGAATCAGAGAACATGGGTTCAAATCCCACCTTAAATGTTTACTTTTTATCTGACTTTGGGCAAGTCACTTGATCTCCATGGGTTTCAGTTTCTTTATATGAAAGGATTGGATTAAATTTGCTATTCCTCTAACTTCAGATTTATGATCGCAAATTACCCTATTTAAGTCTCAGTTTCCTCAGCTGCATGATAGAGATAATAACACTTGTGTTATGTGAGGAAGCATGTCACAGTAGATGAAGTGGTGAGCTTGGTGTCAGGAAGACTTCTATTTGTATTCTTCTGCCAAACATTTAGTAGGTGAATGACTCTGGGCAAGACCATTAACCTCTCTGAAACTCAGTTTCTCCATCTTTAAAACATGGATGATAATAATGGAACCTGCCCCATAGGTGGTTGTAAAGATCAAAGAAGATCATATAGATGAAATTATTTTAAAACCATAAATTGCCACCCAGAAACTGAATATAATTGTTTCTACCTCACTAGGCTGTTGTGAAGGTTACCAAAGGGGAAAAAGAAATGGGAAATAAGTTGTAACTGTTTTTATAGTGATTATTTATAACCACAAAATTCCATGTAAATGCTCATAGGGACCGTTTCAGTTCTTGACAAGTAATCAGTCAATCAGTGCAGATACACAGGTTACATTCCTACTATATTCCAGAGATCAGAAGTCTTCTCAACTCTTTTTCAAAACAAAGCAAAATATTTGTATTTATTAACCATCTCCCCATAGAAACCCAGGACACTCATCTCTGACACTTGGAAGGTGCATTCGGATGGTGGAATCCCTTGTCTTGAAGCAGTTTCTCTGTGACACTCTCTATACCTGTTAAAAATAGAGGGACCCTAACTTTCTACTGAATGGATATGGTGATACTCTCATTGTTGCCTAGTCTTTTCAATCATGTTCAACTCTCCATGACCCCATTTAGAGTTTTCTTGGCAGAGATACTGGAGTGGTTTGACATTTCCTTCTCTAGCTCATTTTACAGATGAGGAAACTGAAGTAAACAGGGTGAAGTGACTTGCCCAGAGTCACACAGCTAGTGAGTGTCTGAGGCCAGATTTGAATGTAGGGAGATGAATCTTCCTGACTTCAGAGCCAGTGTTCTGTTCACTGTGCCACCTAGCTGCTCCCAAATACTTTTATAAAAGAATTTTTTTTGGATATAAATTTAATTTAAACAGGAGAAATCACAGACGATATTCTGTGAACATAGTTGTATGACTTTAGGGACCCCCTCTTTATGCCTCAGTCTCTTGCTTTGTAAAAATCATGACTTTGGACCTAAAAAAATTGTCTCTAAACAAATTCTAAAGCAGCAGAACCCACAAAAAGACAGAGTGAAACAAATTTCCAGCCAAAGACAGCCTGGATGGTTGATCGGAAACGTATATCACACCAGGCTGGGAGAGGAGGGCAGTTTAGCATGGGTGTGCAGGCTGTAGTGACCCTGGAGCAGGCCTCAGAGGACTGAATCATGGGCAGGTGTGGCAGTTTCCAGACTTCTCAACCCAAAAATGCCAAAGACAACTTAGAAGGTCAGTGGGAAAAGTCTGTGACTGCGGTGAGAAAGGAGCTAGGTCTCAGCCGCTCCCCCCGCCCTGGCAGTGGCTGCTTCCTGAGCTTCTGGCCCACAGACTGAGGAGGAATCAAGTAGCTGATCAGAGGGGGATTGCAGGGTTCTCTTTGCCAGTGCTGAGGCAGGAATCTCTTGCTTTACCAGTGCTTGGATCTGGGTCACAGTTCTGAGGAGCGCTGGTGCGGTGGAGCTTGTTGTGGTGGAGAGAAAACACTTCACCCCCTATCATAGCACCTTGGAAGAACTGAAAATTTACGTGTCCCTAGAAGTACCTCTGAAAACAGCTGTGCAAACCCCCCAAAGCTTGGGACAGTGCACCCTACACATTAGAAGCAAACTTTTACCTTAACAAAGAGTTTAAAACTCAAGTAATTGTCCGGGATCATGAGTAAGCAGCAAGAGTCAGACTATATTATCTTACTTTGGTGACAAAGAGGATCAAAACATACAACCAGAAAAAGACAACAAAGCCAAAGCTCCTACATCCAAACCCTCCAAGAAGAATATGAATCAGTCCCAGGCCTTAGAAGAGCTCAGAAGGAATTTTGAGAAGCAAATAAGAGAAGTAGAGGAAAAACTGAGAGTGATGCAAGAAAATCATGAAAAACAAGTCAACAGCTTGCTAAAGAAGACCCAAAAAAAATACTGAAGAAAATAACACCTTAAAAAATAGCCTAACCAAATGGCAAAAGAGGTCCAAAAAGCTAATGAGGAGAAGAATGTCCTAAAAAGCAAAATTGGCCAAATGGAAAAGGAAGTCCAAAAGATTACTGAAGAAAATTCTTCCTTAAAAATTAGAATAGAGCAATTGGAAGCTACTGACTTTATGAGAAATCAAGACACTGTAAAACAAATCCAAAAGAATGAAAAGTTAGAAAACAATGTGAAATATCTCATTGGAAAAACAACTGACCTGGAAAATAGATACAGGAGAGAGAATTTAAAAATTATTGGACTATCTGAAAGCCATGATCAAAAAAAGAGCCTAGACATCATCTTTCAAGAAATTATCAAGGAAAACTGCCCTGATATTTTAGAACCAGAGGGCAAACTAGAAATTGAAAGAATCCACCCATCTCCTCCTGAAAGAGATCCTCAAAGGAAAACTCCTAGGAATATTGTAGCCAAATTCCAGAGTTCCCAGGTCAAGGAGAAAATATTGCAAGCAGCCAGAAAGAAACAATTCAAGTATTGTGGAAACACAATCAGGATAACACAAGATTTAGCTGCTTCTACATTAAGGGACCACAGGGCATGGAATATAATATTCCGGAGAGCAAAGGAGATAGGATTACAACCAAGAATCACCTACCCAGCAAAACTGAGTATAATCCTGCAGGGGAAAATATGGTCATTCAGTGAAATAGAGGACTTTCAAGCATTTTTGATGAAAAGACCAGAGTTGAATAGAAAATTTGATTTTCAAACACAAGACTTGAGTAGAACATGAAGAGGTAAACAGGAAAGAGAAAATCATAAGAGACTTATTAAGGTTGAACTGTTCACATTCCTGCATGGAAAGATGATATTTGTAACTCATGATACCTTTGTCAGTATTATGGTAGTTGGAGGAGAAAAAATTATATGTATGTATAGATAGATATAGATAGATAGAGGGAACAAGGTGAGTTGAAAATGAAGGGGTCATATCTGGAGAATAAAATTAAGGGGTGAGAGAGGAATATACTAGGAGAAGGAGAAAGGGAGAGGTAGAATGGGGTAAATTATCCCACAAAAAAAAACCAAAACCAGAAAAGAAAAGGTTCTTAGAGTGGAGAGGAAACAGGGGAAGGTGAGAGGGAATGAGCGAATCTTACTCTCATAGGACTTGACTTAAGGAGGGAATAACTTACACACTTAATTGGGTATGGAAATCTGTCTTATCCTACAGGAAAATGGGGGGGGAAGGGGACAAGAGAGTAGAGGAATGATGGAGAGGAGGGCAGATTGGGAAAGGGGGTAATCAGAATCAAATACATCTGAGGAGGGACAGGGTCAAAAGAAAGAATAGAATAAATAGGGGGCAGGATAGGATTAAGGGAAATAGAGTTAGTTTTTCACAGCATGTCTACTATGGAAGTGTTTTGTATAACTGCACATATATAACCTATATTTAGTCACTTGCCTTATCAATGAGGGTGGGTGGGGAGGGAGGAAGGGAGAAAATTTGGAACCCAAAATTTTAAAAACACATGTTTAAAAAAATGTTTTCACATGCAACTGGGAAATAAGAAATACAGGAAATGGGGTACAGAAATCCATCCTGCCCTACAAGAAAATTGAAGGGGAAGGGGATAAGAGAAGGTGGGGAGAGAGAGAAGGGAAGGCAGACTAGGGGAAGGGGTATTCAGAATGCATGCCATCTTGGGGTGGGGGGAAGGGCAAGATGGGGTGATTATTTGGAACTCAAAATCTTGTGGAAGTAAATGTTGAAAATAAAAAAATAAATAAAAATTACCACAAAAAAAGCTTATGGAAGTGTTGAAAACTAAAAATAAATTAATTAATTAAAAAAAAAATCATGACTTTGGATTTGAAAAGCATCAATCCAATCTCTTTATTTTGCATATGAAGAAATTGAGGTCCTGATTGTAAGGCCCATCACCATGATTCATTTTGGAATATAAGTAGTGAGGTGACAGGTCCTGAACTTGGACTACAGAACAGCTTAGGTTGCATTTTTCCTCAGATCTTGTCCCTTAACTTCTCTCAGTCTCACTTTTCTCAACTGTAAAATTGGGACAGTGATAGTGCTTACTACATAAGGATTGTTTTGAGACTCAAATGACACATTTCATGTAAAGTGCCTTGCAAACCCTAAAGCACTAGATACATGCTAACTGTAATTGTTATTATCTACTATTTCATGAAGTTAAAATTATGTCTAATTATAGAATAAATAAAGCATATTTAGAGGCACAACAAAGTCAAGGCAAGAAAAGGGCATTTTAAAATGAAAAAAAAATGAGTTACAACCATGAGGAAAAGTGGAAAAAATTCTGTAAAGACTTTCATAACCCTTTTGCTACATCACTGAAGACAAAAAGTCATCACCGTGATACTCCAATATTCTCCACTCAGATGTGTTTATGAAGCAGATCAAAATGTCACTAAACATAATGAAGATAGGAAAAGTGAATGGATTAATGACCATAAATTGGAAGAGAGGAGCTTTGTATCAAGATGGCCCAATTGCAAAGGCATTGACAAAGTGATTCCCAAGGCATTTGAAGGAGAAGGAAGATACTAGTTATGAGGGAACAATCTTGAACATTTTCATTAATATGAAACTAAGGTAAAATCAGCAAGTATCAAAAATGTCTTCATTATTCAGCGTATACAAATGTAATTAGCATCACTTTCACCATCATCAAAGACACTATCAATGGGGGTAGTAGGAGGCAACAGAGAGACTATCTCAAATGCCATTCCACAGTAGACCACATTTATACCATCACACAATGGACTAATAGATTTTCAGAATACAAGATCCCTTATGCTCTAATAAAATTTCTTGACTATACAAAATGGGTTCATGATTTAGATATAAAGGCTGATACTATAAGCAAACTGGGAGAGCAAGGAATAGTTTACCTATCAGATTTATGGAGAACAGAAGATTTCATGACTAATAGAGAACATTACAAAATGCAAAATGGATAATTTTGATTACATTAAATTGAAAAGTTTTTGCAAAAACAAAGCCAATGAAACCAAGATTAGAAGGAAAATAGAAAATTGGGAAAGAATTTTTACAACCAATCTCTCTGATAAGGGCCTCATTTCTAAAATATATAGAGAACTAAATAAAATTTATAAGAATGCAAGTCATTCCCCAATTGATAAGTGGTCAGTTCTCATAGGAAGAAATTAAAGCCATCTATAATCATATGAAAAATGCTCTAAATCACTATTGATTAGAGAAATGCAAATCAAAACAACTCTGAGGTACCACATCACACCTATCAGATCAGTCAACATGACAAAAGGAAAATGATAAATGTTGGAGAAGATGTGGGAAAATTGGAACACTAATGCATTGTTGGTGGAGTTGTGAAAATGATGCAATCATTTTGGAGAGCAATTTGGAACTATGCCCAAAGCGGTATAAAAATGTGCATACCCTTTGACTCAGCAATAGCACTTCTAGGGCTATATACCAAAGAGATCATAAAAATGGGAAAAAGACATATACATACAAAAATACTTATAGCAACTCTTTTTGTGGTGGCACAGAATTGGAAATTGAGGGGATGTCCATCAATTGGGGAATGGCTGAACAAGTTGTGGTATATGAATGTAATGGAACACTATTGTGCTATGAGAAATGATGAACAGGATGACTTCAGAAAAACCTGGAAAGACTTGTATGGTCTGATGCTGAGTGAAGTGAAAAGAACCAGGAGAACACTGTATACAGTAACAGCCATGTTATGTGATGACGAATATTGATAGATTTAGCCCTACTCAGCAATGCAAGGATCTAAGCCATCTCCAAAGGTCTCAAGTTGGAAAATGCTATCCACATCCATAGAAAGAACTATGGAGTTTGAATGCAGATCGAAACATACTGTTTGTTATTTTTTTCTTCTGTTTTGTTTTGTTTCCTCTTTCTGGAATGTTTATGTGTATGTATAGCTTATATTAGATTGTGCACCGTCTTGGGGAGGGAGGGGGAGAAAAATTTAAAACTCAAAAACTTATAGAAGCTGATTGTTGATAAATCAAAATAAATTAATAAAAATCATTATTAAAAAATTTCTTGACTATAAAAAAAGATTCACTTAGTGGAGCAAATCTCTAGTGTATAGGTTCCCTTCCAACAAATTATTTTCAACAAGTACATCAAAATTATTCAAGGTTCCTTTTGAGGTAACTTCCTTTGATGAATTGTCCAGGTTATCAGATGAAACATCAAATTTGTAGTATATGCTCACCTGAGGAATTTTCCATTACCAATGCATAATCCACATTGAAGAGCTTAACCTAACCATTCACACAGAAAAAAAAATGGCTGAAGGACAAATCAGGATAAATTGACAATAATGGGAGTCTAGAATCAAACAGCTGCAGGAATGAGCACTAGATTGCCTTTAACAGCCTCATTTCCTAGAAGCAGACATCCATGGTTTGAATGCCAGTATTCTCCAAGTGTCATTTCATGGCTGTAAGTCATGGAGCACAGTGGTCTCAAATAAATCAAAATGAGAATTTCTAAAAGGCAAGTTGGTGTAATGAGCAGAGTGCTGGCCTCGAGGTCAGGGAGACCAGCATTTGAGTCCAGCCTCTGCCACCTACAGGGTATGTATGATTTTGGCCTTTGTATCTCCGCCTCTCATAGTGCCCACAGGGCCTAGCAAAGAGTTGGTACTTAATGAATGTTGGTTAAATGGAATTGGACTAAATTCAAGGCCTCCACTTCTTTGTGATGACCTTGAGCTATCCTGGGTTTTCTTCAAGATAGATCAGGAGGCTCTATGAAGTGATGATTGTGTCAGTCATTGAGAAGCTGCCTGCCTACTTCTGGTAATTTTCTCAAGATACCACAAAGATTAAGTGGCAGCCTATGCATTTAGATTTGGCTTTATCTTGATCCTACCTCCAACCCTTCCTCATCCATATTTTTGCTATCATTTCATTTTTTAGAGGCAGATAGCTGGTATAGTGAATTGAGAACCTGGATTGGAATCAGGAAGACCTGAGTTCAAATCCTGCTTCAGATACTTAGTACCTGTGTGACACTGGGCAAAATGAGGATAATGATAGAACCTGTCTCCTTGTTGTGAGAATAAAATGACATAATACTTATAAAATTCTTGCAAATGTTAGAAAGGATTAGCTAGCTAGTACTATTATTATTTTATAACATTTGAATACAAGTAATAATTTATGAAATGGACCTGATGCTGGATAGGCATATAGACTGGATCAGGTGTACCTTAATTATGTTATCATTATAAAATTGTCATCTTCATTATCATCATTCTACATTTATATAATGCTTTAATATTTCCAATGAACTTTCCATATATTACTTCATTTGACCCTCATAAGACCCTTGGCAAGCAGGTGCCCCATATATTACTCCTATTTTACAGTTTAGGGAACTGAAGATGGGATAGATTAAATACCTTACCCATCACCACCCACCTAAGTCAATATCAGAAGTGGGATTTGGTCCCAAGTCTTCTTGACTCCAGTTACAGCATGGCGTCTACATCAGGACACTGCCTCTCCAGATAGGCTGGCTCATCTCATGTCCTACTGCAACAGTAAAGAAAGGGGGAATGTTGATGATAGACCCTTAATGGCTATCTAAGCTGTTGAATGACTAAACAAGCCATGATGGTTAGGACCTGTCTCTGGCCACTCACTGAATCTCACATCTAGAAGTTATTTTAGATGTGACTTCACACCAGAACTAATTCTTTTTTATATATTTAATTAATTTATTTTGAATTATCAACAATCACTTCCATAAGCTTTTGAGTTTTAAATTTTTCTCCCCCTCCCTCCTCACCTCCCTTCTCAAGATGATGTACAATCTAATATAGGCTATACATATACATTCCTATTAAACATATTTTCACATTAGTGATGTTGTAAGTAAGAATTAGAACCAATAGGAGGAACCACCAGAAAGAGGAAACAAAACATAATAGAAGAAAAAAAAACTAGCAAATAGTCTGCTTCAATCTGCATTCAAACTCCACAGTTCTTTCTCTGGATGTGGATAGCATTTTCCATCATGAGACGTTTGGAGATGGCTTAGATCTTTGTATTGCTGAGAAGGGTTAAGTCTATCAATATTCGTCATCACATAACATGGCTATTACTGTGTACAACGTTCTCCTGGTTCTTTTCACTTCACTCAGCATCAGACCATACAAGTCTTTCCAGGTTTTTCTGAAGTCAGCCTGTTTATCATTTCTTATAGCACAATAGTGTTCCATTACATTCATATACCACAACTTGTTCAACCATTCCCCAATTGATGGGCATCCCCTCAATTTCCAATTCTTTGCCACCACAAAAAGAGCTACTATAAATATTTTTGTACATGTAGGTCCTTTTCCTATTCATATGATCTCTCTGGGATATAGCCCTGGAAGTGCTACTGTTGGGTCAAAGGGTATGTGCATTTTTATAACCCTTTGGGCATAGCTCCAAATTGCTCTCCAAAATGATTGGATCATTTCACAACTCTACCAACAATGCATTAGTGTTCCAATTTTCCCACATCTTCTCCAACATTTATCCTTTTCCTGTTTTGTCATCTTGGCCAATCTGATAGGTGTGATGTGGTACCTCAGAGTTGTTTTGATTTGCATTTCTCTAATCAATAGTGATTTAGAACATTTTTCATATGACTATAGATGGCTTTAATTTCTTCATCTGAGAACTGCCTGTTCATATCCTTTGACTATTTATCAATTGGGGAATGACGTGCATTCTTATAAATATGACTTAATTCTCTATATATTTTAGAAATGAGGCCCTTATCAGAGAGACTGGTTGTAAAAATTCTTTCCCGATTTTCTATTTTCCTTCTAATTTTGGTTGCATTGGCTTTATTTGTGCAAAAACTTTTCAATTTAATGTAATCTAAGTTATCCATTTTGTATTTTGTAATGTTCTGTATCTCCTGTTTGGTCATGAATTCTTCTGTTCTCCACAAATCTGATAGGTAAACTATTTCTTGCTCTCCCAGTTTGCTTACAGTATCAGCCTTTATATCTAAATCACGAACCCATTTTGACTTTATTTTGGTATATGGTGTGAGATTTTGGTCTAAGCCTAATTACTGCCATACTCTTTTCCAGTTTTCCCAGCAGGTTTTGTCACAGAGTGAGTTCTCGTCCCAGAAGCTGGGGTCTTTAGGTTTATTAAATAATAGATTACTACAGTCATTGTCTACTGTGTCTTGCATACGTAACCTATTCCACTGATCCACCACTCTATTTCTTAGCCAGTTCCAAGCAGTTTTGATGATTGCTGCTTTATAATACAATTTAAGATCTGGAATGGCTAGGCCGCCTTCCCCTGCATTTCTTTTCATTAGTTCCCTTGATATTCTGGACCTTTTGTTATTCCAAATGAATCTTATTATTTTTTCTAACTCTATAAAATAATTTTTGGTAGTTTGATTGGTATGGCACTGAATAAGAAAATTAGCTTAGGTAAATTAGCTCGGCCTACCCATGAGCAACTGATGTTTTTCCAATTATTTAGATTTGACTTTATTTGTGTGAAAAGTGTTTTGTAACTGTGTTCATATGGTTCTTGGGTTTGTTTCATAGGTAGACTCCTAAATATTTTATAATGTCTACAGTAAGTTTAAATGGAATTTCTCTTTATATCTCTTGCTGTTGGGCTTTATTGATAATATATAGAAATGCTGATGATTTATGTGGGTTTATTTTATAGCCTGCAACTTTGCTAAAGTTGTTTATTATTTCAAGTAGTTTTTTACTTGATTCTCTAGGGTTATCTAAGTATATCATCATATCATCTGCAAAGAGTGATAGCTTTGTTTCTTCTTTGCCTATTCTAATACCTTCAATTTCTTTTTCCAGAACTAGTTCTCATGCATCCTGGAAGGAGGATTGGGTTTAAGAGAAAATTAGGCATTAGAGACTGCTCTGGGGCAGATGGGCATGTTCAAGAACCAATACACTGGGCCAACCATAGAAAGTTGATTATCTATCTGTCTGTCCATCTGTATATGTGTCTCTTGGGATTCTGTCCCGGGACCTCTTCTCTTCTTCACCTTATACTGCTTCACTTGGTGATCTTTTCATCTCCCATGGATTTAAGTACCACCTTTATGCTGATGATTCTTAAAGCTACTTTTTCCTACCCCCCAATCTCTCTATGACATCCAAGTTTGCATCTTTAATTACCTTTCAGACATATTGGCCTCAATGTCCAGTAGACATCTTAAACCCAATATGTTCAAAACAGAATTTATTATCTTTCCCCCTAAACATCCCCCCTCCTATCTTCCATATTTCTATAGAGGGTAACAGTGCACTTCCAGTACCTCAGGCTCACAACCTAGGAGTTATATTGAATTCTTCACTATTTCTCAGCTCCCCTCCTTCTGCCATATTGCAGTTATTGGCAAGGTATGGATTTTTACTTTTGCAACAATTCTCACATATGCTTCCTTCTCTCCTTTGATCCTGTTACCACCCTGGTTCAGATCCTCATCACATCACACCTGGACTATTACTGTAGTCTGCTGGTGGGTCTGTTAGCTTCAAATATCTTCCCACTTCAGTCCATTCTCCATTCAACAACTAAAGCAATTTTCCTAAAATGTAAGTATGATCATGTCAGTTCTCTACTCAATAAACTCCAGCAGCTTTATATTGTCTACAGGAACAAATACAAAATCCTCTGTTTGACATTCAGATCCCTTCATGACCTAGCCTCT
Source organism: Vombatus ursinus (assembly GCF_900497805.2). Lineage (NCBI taxonomy): Eukaryota > Metazoa > Chordata > Mammalia > Diprotodontia > Vombatidae > Vombatus > Vombatus ursinus. The sequence continues at coordinate 1,178,056 of NW_020954623.1, read as the reverse complement.
CTTACATTCCCAGTCTTCTTACACCTTACTCCCCAACATGTACTCTTTGATCTGGTGATACAGGCCTCCTGGCCATTCAATGAACAAGACATTCCATCTCTCAGCTCTGGGCATTCTCAGTTCTCCATGCCTGGAATGTTGTCTCTCCTCCACTCTGACTACTGACCTTTCCAGCTTCCTTTAAGCCCCAACTAAAATCTAATGTTCTACCAGAAGCCTTCCCCATCCCCTCTTAATTCTGGGGACTTCCCTTTGTTCATTATCTCCTCTTTATCCTGTACGTGGCTTGCTGTGTATATATTTATTTGCACACTGTCTGCTCAATTCTATTGTAAGCTCTTTGAAGGTAGCGTCTGCCTTTTGCCTCTTTTGTATGGTACAGATAGGCACTTCATAAATGTTTACTGAATTTAATATCAATGTCTATCTTTTAGCTATCTAGATGTACAGATAGATCTCTCTATAGATATACATCTATATGTCTGTAAATATAAATCTATATATACATGCATATATGTGAATATAGATATTAATTTATAGATAGAAATCTGTGTGTATATACATATACATTGTATGTATATTATGTGAGTATACATTATACTTATTTATGTGTATTTTGTTTAATATATTTATTATATATAGTATAAATTATTTCATTAGCTATTAATAGTACTCAATTTAGCAAACATTTGTTGGGAAAAGAAGGAAAGAAATATTTATAAAGCAACTATGTCTAGACACTATGCTTAGCACTTTACAAATATTATCTCATTTGATTTGTTAGGCTTTGAGTTAGTAAGAAGCCAGGTTTGAATCTCACCTCTGCTACTTAGGAGCTCTATTATCAAATGTCTTTGGGCCCCATGACGTTCCCAAGAACTTGTCTACTAAAGGTGTACTCAGATTGTGATCAGTTTCAGTGGAGAGAACCCCCAACCTGAGAGTTCCTCAAAAAGATGATGTCATCAGTTCCTCACATATTCATGGTGATGCTATTGGCACTGTATCCCTTTGAAATTTCATCTCACAAGATTCAGCACAGAGTTCTTGCCTTTTGAGAACTCTTTGGATTCTGATGGACTCTATGCCCTCCCTCTTCTAAATGCCATTGCATTCATATACAAGGTGGGGTCCTCTCTCTGGATGACATCCTTCTTTTCCTTCATTAGCTGTTAATGAAGTTTGTTTTCACTAACCAAAGCAAGCACCTCCCTTCTTCAAATGTAAAATCTGGGTCCTCTACCCTAAGGGGGCCTTAAGTCTCATTCTCCAATTAACTCTTAGCAAGTTTGCAGCTTGCAAACTCTAGCTGTTCTTTGATGCTCTTCTGCCCTGCCCCGCCCCCTCCACATAAGGAGCATGTCAATAAATCGGAGAATAGTTGAATTTGTTAGATTTCCCCAAGCATTCTGGGGAAGTCCTTGGACAATTTGCCCCATAAACCCAGTTAATTGCTTTATACAGGCAAGCTCCAACCACTATTTAGATCTTCAGTCTAACTGACATTTGCAAAGTGCCAAACAGACATGTTTGTCAATACGGTGAAGGATAAAATAATTATTTTATTATGGGAAGTTCTGAGTTTAAATCCAGAGAATGTCAGTTGTGCTCATGCCTGACATGGCCTTAACTAGCTGCTGGAGGACAAAGGAGAACAGACCCAAGCTTATTTTCTGCAGCTTTTCTGGACTTCCTTGTGACTGGGATGGAAATCTCAAGGAACCATAAAATTGAATAAAAAATGTAAGTTCAAATTATTTTTTTATTTTAAGTCAGGCAGGACTATAATAGAAAAAGATCATCAAAAACAATGAGAAGAAATAATTGTTAATTTCTACAGTACCTTGAAACTGAAGCCCAAGAGAATAAATGGAATAAGGATACTATTAAAATTTCCTCTTTTATGATATCTTCTCTGCCAGACTAATTGTTGCTGTGTCCAATATATGCAGGGGACAATTTACTAGCTGTTTTCTATTAGTTTTTAACATTAACATATACAGAAATAAAATGAATTGCAAGCTTTCTTTGCTTAATTGAATGACTGACAGTCACAGATGGGTCTGTGACAACTCCTCCAGAATATAGAAAAATGGGGAAAACCAAATAGATGTGATATTAAAATGTGATGCAAACTTGCCTCTTTATTAAGGGAACATTGATGCATTATTAGAGATTGCTTTACATGAGGCTGAATAGAAAGGGCTACTTTCCCTTTCCCCCCTCCCCAAACAAGAATTAAATATTAGCATTCAGAAAGAATGACAAAAACAAAATCTCCTTATATATCATTCCCACAAAGGATTAAAAAAAAACACAGGAACATTTTGTAATTCAGATATATTTTCTCCATGAAAGAATTATTTTCAATGCTGCTATCTGTTCCTACTTGACTAATTATAGATTGGATATAATTGGTAACATATAAAAAGTTGTTATAATTAGGGGCAGCAAGGTGGTACAGTGGATAGAATGCCAGGGCTGAAATCAGGAAGACCTGAGTTCAAATCTTGCCTCAGATGTTTAAGAGCTGTGTGACTCTGGACAGGTCACTTAATCTTTGTCTCAGTTTCCTCATCCATAAAATGGGAATAATAATAGCACCTACATTTCAGGGTTGTTGTGAAGATCAAATGTGACAATAATCATAAAGCACCTAGCACAGTGCTGGGCACATAGTAAGCACTACGTAAATGCTGTTGTTGTTACTATTATTATTATCGGTGAAGATAAGCACACTTAGCTAGTCACAAAAGCAATATTACCAAGTTGTTTTTTTTTACATTGAGTGCTGGGAAATAAGGTCTCTCTTACCACAAAGATGTCAGAGAGATTTCTTGACTCTCTATTGGCATAGATGCCATTCTGGGTTGACATCATATTGTGGTTCAAACTCTAGTTTGATTTGGTGAATGGTTGCCCCAAGTTGGTATAATGGGAACAAAAATACCCTCATGGTTGCCCTTCTCTAGATGTACTGTAGCCTGTCAAGGCCTTTTCTAAACTGTGGTACCCTGAGGTAAACACCATGATCCAGATTATGGGACTTGAGACTGAGCCAGACAAAATTGGATTAGGGGAACTGAGGACATGTCACCCAGAGAAGAGGATAGGAAATGAAAATACTTTGTAAGTAAATGTAAAGATTATCCTTTGGAAGAGGTTTTGGGCTTGTTCTTGGGCCCCAGAGAGAAGAACTTGGAAAAATGAATGGAGAGGAAGATTTCTGCTCCATGTAAGGGCCAATTTGCTAACAATCAGAGCCGTCCTATAGTAGCTTGGCCTCCTTTGGAGGTAAGGGGCTCCCTTCATTGGAAAATTTCAAGCAAAAACCAACAGGTTCTTTCTCAGGGATAATACAGAAGGTACTCATGGTTAGCTCCAGACTGCACTCATTGGTAACTTAGATCCCTTCCATTTCTGGCCATCTCTTGTTCTGAAAATAAGTCAAAGTGACCAATTTAAAGAGGGGGCAACCCCAGTATGCTACTGAGCACAATATTTCAAATATGTCATATTATGGCACCTTGGTAAAGGGATGGGGAGAAGAGAGAGAATATAAGAAACAAAACCTGAAAAGAAATTTATTTCAGTAGGCAGGAGGTACTTAAATTGGTTCATTATCCTTGAATGATGTAGATGTGAAAGCTTTGAGGACCAATTGGGTAAGAGTTTCATTTTCTATTTTATTAAAAAAAAACCCTATGATTCTCCTAAGAAACTCTCCCCTCTATGTAAGGGGAGATCTGGGAAGTGATAGTCCCCATCTATCAGCACCAGTGGAATTTTCTTAGTCACCCTGGGTCTTGTTCACCAAAGGTCTTAGGAGGCTTGATTAGAACAGCCATTGTTGAAATCCAGATACTGAAAAGTTTACAATGCACAGAGATATGGAACAATGGGCCTTGTATGTGCTCAGTGAAATAGCATTGTGGCCCTGAAGTTATATTAATTCACAATTCAAATATTGCTAATAAAATTTAACAAATGGAAAAGCAAAATGTCAAACAAGCAATAACCCCGGGGATGTTTCTCTTAGGCTGAGTAAAGAAAAGCAGAGTGACTTTAATTGGTGACAACAACAGAGAGACAAAAGATTATGAGTTGCAGGGATGTAACTGGAGGGGGAATGAGTATAATTTTCTCTAAAAGTGGAATGTAACGATGCAACCCGGCCCAGAAAAACAAATATTTTAGGATATTGTAATTGACATGAAATAATTATGAAAGTGATGAATAGCACTCACCCTGTGTAAATAATGTGACTGAGATTCAGGACCAAGGAAAGCTCAGCTACATAGAAATGCCTGAGCCCAGAGTCATATTTCATAGAGTTAAAGTTGTGAGGGAAGAGGAGGGATATTTATGGAGTGCAAAACACTGTGGGATTTTGTGGGAAACCACATCTATTCAGCTTGTCATGAAACATCTTAATATTTACTCTTACCAACCCTGGGTTATGACTTTCACATCCTAAAGCTTTTATGAACCCATTTTCCAGATAAAGGGTGTTTGCATGTGTGCTTAATGATTTGTACCTTTTGGCATTTCTTGGTCCTGTCTACGGGTGAGCTGTCCTTAGGGCCAGTGCTGAAGAGTCTAGGGACTGGATCATGGCAATGTTGCCTTCTTGACCAGCAGAGCTTGAGTAGTGGCATGTGTTTTTCAAGAGGGTGTTTTTCTTCTAATCTCAAATGCTCCTTGGTAGTCAATATACACATAGGAGGATTCCTATATCTTCTTAATTGAAATATTCTTGAGACAATATATAGAAACATTGCTGCCATTTCTGGGGAAAAAATGATGCTCAAAATATTTTCTATTTTTTTTTCCAATCCCAGCAATCACTCACTTGTTTCCAAATATCCAGGTGTCAGGCAGTCCAGAGAGAAAACATCTGTGGAATATAGTCTTTCTGGGGTCATCCAGATGTTTACTCTTTTTTTTTTTTGTCTGGGAGCACCAGCTTAAAAAGATAACCAGGGGATTTACTCTTGTTTTTAAAGATGGTGTGTATTTCTCTCGGTGCTAATTGTTGCCAAGATGTTTCTTTTTTGTTGCTGTTTCTGCCATTCTCCTTCTCTGTATCCTTCAACATCCTCAGCTTGATCACAGCCTTCCTGGCAGCACATTTTCCAAGTGCTCTCGGAACTAGTTAACAGATTTATGACAACTCTAGGGCTTTGGGTATCTCCGGTCACTGTTGCTTAAAATCTAAATACAAATAAAAGGGACTGGGTCCTTATAACAGTAGAGTTTGATCCACATTTTGTGCCCAATCTGTTACATTAAGAAAGGTTAATTCTATATTAAATACCATCAGAAACACACTATGGGGCCTGCCACGCAGCAATGGTGTGACGGGTGCTTTAATACCGCTCAGCAGGAAACCTTGTTATATTTTTTATATGTTAGTAGATGTCTACTTAGAATTGATCAAACCTTTCCTTCTGAAACATATATGCCAACACCTTCCCCACACACTATAAACTAGACTCTCAGAAAACAATAATGATGCTTATCACTCACTCGCCTTGAGTTTGCTTGTGAAAAACCTCCAGCCAGTGTGCGACTGGAGCCCGGAAAGCATAGATCTTTTTGCTGTACTGATAATTCACTCACAGCTGGAGATTGATGACTATGTGAAGTCCATAAAAGATGTTACCACTATATTTTCTTCTTATGATTTATTTTATCATGTTGTCAAGGTTTGCAGAAAACAAGGAACAAATCAATGGATGTCGTGCTTAAATATTAAAGAAGGCGGTAATGCACATTTTTATTCAGATGCCTGATTCAATCTGGGGGCTCGGGAAAGAGTCACAGCAACAAAGCTTTTATTTGAATTACTTTTGGAGAAATTAATTTAGGAGGAATGCTTGAATTGTGAATGGCAAAAAGGGAACTAACCTTATTTGTTTAAATAGGAATATATCGTGGCTGGAATGCTCAGAAAACAGTTCTAACAAATCGAGGGGGAAAGCACAGTTTCTAGAGGCAAAGAGAACTTTGGGTTCTGACTGCTGAAGGACTTGGAGGCCCCGGCATGGAGGGCAAAGCCTCCAAATGACGCCAAAGGTATGGGCTTTGGGTTCCAGAATGGATGGGAGATGCAGACTCCACACTTTGGCTTGGAAACGAGTCATTTACTTCCTCATTACACGAAGTGGAGATAACCGAGCTACCCTCTCAGAAGTGCTGTTTGTAAGCAGAGCATATTTCAGAACTGCTCAGATCGGGTTTGATTTCTTCTCCCATGCTTCATTAGATTTCAAACAGAGAATAGCAACTAAGCTTTTCTTCCTCCTCCCACCATCCTTACCCCCCACCCTCCATCCTTAATTTGACTGTGCAGGTGAGCACAGATTATATTTTTTTGAACTGATAAAAAATAAACTCACAATTATCTAGAGTCTGAAAAAAAACCTAACGTTTTTATCCTCTCCATATTCTGTCCCCAGTGTTCAGGAGGGGGAAGGACACATGATAGGTAAAGGAGCTGATGGCAATGATGTATTAAAAATAGCTTCTGGAGATCTCTGGAGGTCACAATAGGTTCTGCCTCCATCTACTAGGTGGATAATGTATCCAGGCTATCATGAAGGTAACCACTATTTGAAATTCCTTCTGAAACATTAAGGAAAGATAAGTTCATTTAGGAGCTGATTGATCATGTTTGATAACCCAGTCAAACGTTCCACCATCATTCCTTAGGCTAATGACCTTGGAGCCATCCTCATCTCTTGCTTTTCTCTCTTCTTCCACTATTGATTCAGCTCTCCAGCTTGCCTGAGTTTGTCTACACGTGTCTCACAGGCGCCACATTCTTTTCATTCACATGAGGACTTCCTCATCTCTCATCTGGCCTATGGAAGTGCTTCCTTAATTGATCCCTCTGCTTCAAGTCTTTCCCCTCTCCAAGGAGTCTTCCACATGCCTGCCAAATGGATGTTCTGAAAGCACGTCTGTCCATGCCACCGTCCTCCCTGAGAGGCTTCAGAGGCTCCTTAGTGTCTCTAGCATAACAGGCAGATTCTTCTGTTCAGAACTTAAGGGTCCTGACAATCTGACTCCCACTATCTTCGCAGATTGATTTGGTCTCCTCCATGTTCCCTGTCCTCACCAGTCCCATCTCCCACCACGATAGTTTTCCATAGGCTGTTCTCTAGACCTAGAACTCTCTCCTGCCTCACCTCAGCTCCTTAGAATCCCTCCAGCTCTCAAGGCTCTGCTCAAGCATCACCTCCTGCAAGAGGCCTTTCCTGGTTCTTCCAGATGATGGTGCACCCCTGAGATGACTTGACATGTATTTTCCTTATATTTAGCATTTATTTGTTTGTGAACATTCATTTCTCCACTTCCACTCTAAGTCCCATGTAATGTCCTCAGAAAAAAAAAAAAGATCGTTTGCATTTTGGTTTTTGCATCTCCAATGGCTGGTATGGTGCCAGAAACACCTAAGAGGTGCTTCCAAAAGCTTTATTGGTTTGACTTGGATTGGAATCCATCTCATTTTTATTGTTAGCTGCACATGACTAAATGATCCATCTGTGAAACTTGCTTCTCCATGTATAGGGTGCAGGTAGTGTCTTTCCATTGCCCCCACAGTCAGTTAATTGGAAGGCAGGCCCTGTTCCCTGACCACTGTGAATAAACTGGATTTGACAACACAAATAAATTAGAGGATGTTTGTTCATTACCCAGGTGTCTTCACTCAAAGAAAGGCTTATAGAATTTGTTACTGGGGGAACTTCAGGATCATTTAGGCCAAATACTTCATTTTTACACAGGACAAAATAAAAACAAACAAAACTAAAGCCCAGAATGGGGAGGGGAAATGAGTTGTCCAAGTTCACAAAGAAAATAAGCAGCAGGTCTACGATCTGAACCCAGGTTTTGTTATTCTAGTCCAGCATTATTTCAGACATATGTGTGTAGATAGATAGATAAATATAGATAGATGGATTTAGATAGATATAAATATAGATATACACACGTAAGCATTTGTATATATATATATATATTACACAAAGGCATGTATATATATTTTCCCATGGGATCATTTCTATGGCAATATTTTAATTACCTTTAAGATACATTCAACTTACCTTGTTGATTTGCACATGGTATCTGAAAAACGTATTCACTTTATGAAAGCAAGTGATCTTTATTTAACATAACAATAAGGACATAATGACAAACATTATTATCTCTTAAAAAGTTGGAATGAAACAGGTTAAAAGTCCAAAAGGGAAGCAAACATGAGGCCGTGTGTTTCATCTGCACATCTTCCCTTCCACTGTGTAACCTAAAAGAACATTTCATGTCAATGCCATCTCCATTGAGCCAATCCAAATGTGGTGGGGAGCTGGACAGGAGAAAACTGATGCGGTGAGGAATGGCATGTGTAAGGCAGCCAAATGGCTGCAGGTTCAACCTAATGGTCCCTCTGGTATTTGAGGGGAGTAAATGAAAAGGAAAATGGATTAGCCAAGGATGGGGCCCTGAGCAGAAGCTTGGGAGTACTTGAGGGATTTAAAAAGGAGAGCAAAGTATATGATGGAAGAAAGAGTGTTTCCTGTAAGAGTTATATGTGTTTGACCAACAGCAGGTGCATGGAAGAAGGACTGGCCTGCAAGGGAAAACAATTAGAATCAGAGGATGTGAGACCTTCAGGGAAGAGACCTCGGAGCCAATTAGTCCAATTCTCTTCATGTCATAAAGGAGCAACCTGAAGCTCAAAGAGGAGACAGGAATCCCCCACTAAGGAAGGCCACAAAGCCATCTGAGTGTCAGGGATGGGATCGAATTCAGGTGGCTTGATCTCCAGGCCAGTATCTCTTTCTCTTCCCATGATTTGCCTCTACAGGTACATAGTAATGCTGTGATAGCTTTTTAAAAATTCCATCACCATCCTCACAAAAAGGTTCAGTCCTCTGAGGCAAGTACTTCCGGTATTTTTGGTCCTCTTTCACGAAAGAAGGAACTATACGGTAGAGTGATTAGGTCACTTATTCACAGTGACATGGTCATTAAACTTCTGGGGCAGGATTTGAACCCAAATCTTCTGAAATCCAATCCTACTGCTCTCGGGAATCTTCCAAGTAATTAGGAGTTCAATAACTGAGATATGTGGCTGTTCTAAGAGTGAGGCAGCACTGAACGGGCTCAGAGAGGACTGAGCTGGAAGGGTTCTGAGTGGTCAGCTACTCCAACTCATCGTTTTACAGATAAGGAAACTGAAGCAAAGAGAAGTTAAGTGACTTGCCCAAGGTGATGCAGCTATTAGTCATCTGAGATGAGATTGGAACTCAGTTTTTCTTCACTCCATATCCATCTCTATGTGTCCTTTTTAACATAGATTAGTGATCACTTGTCAGCCTTCTGACTAGGGAAAGAGAAAGGTAGAGACTGTTGTGAAGAGATATTATCCTAGCTTTTAAACAAAGGCTTAGGGATATATCCTATTATCTAACTCTAAATTTTTAATTGAAAGTAAGCTATGGAATGATTTATACAAATAATAAAACAAGTTAGTGAAAGTCTCACAATGTTACAAGTTCTGCATCCTTTGCAGAATACCTCCCTTCCACCGCTAAAGATTTTCAGAACTAGTGAGCCCATCCCCATCACTAGAAGTTTTTGAACTGAACTTAGATGACCACTTCTTGTGCATATTGGTGGGGTTGGGGTAAGAGAGTATGGGATTATTATTTGGGTAAAGCTTAGACCACATGGCTCAAAGAACCTTGATTCAAATCATGACTCTGTGACCATGGGCAAGCAACATGACTTCCATGGGTCTCGCTTTTCCATATTTTAAATGAAACAATTGGATTATTGGCCTCCTATCTCCCCTCCAGCTCAGTGATAGTAAAAATTCTGAGATTGGGCTATTCTGTGATTTCTGGGATGAAAAAGGAGGTTCCCTTAGGGTTGCTCTGGAACTTCTGCAAGCCTATATTTCTGTTTCCCTTTCCAAAATTTCCATGTCATCTTCATGTTGCAGGTGGTGCCATAGGAAGAGTAAACAGTACGATGATGTGAGATCTTTTTTTAAACCCTTCTTCCTGTTAAGAACTTGACCAATATCAAGAAATATGAATATTCCCATAAATAAAGGGCCAGAAAAGAGGAATACAGATGAGGTTGTGAATTGTGACTCTGTGTGGCTTGGCTGTTTTTGTTGTTTTCAGTGTGTGCATTTCCAATATTACATGGTAGTTCCAGTATCACCCTGCTTTTCTGGATCCCCTTTTGACTTTTCTTCCACTGATATGACTGTAATCTGCCTACAAGGATAAGGTGACTTTTTGGAAGGTCCATTTATTAAAAAAAAAAAAAAGGACACCAAGAAAGTCAGAGACAACTTGCTGATTGACTCTCTAAGCCATGAAAGGCTCACAAACCTCTCAGGGCACTTAGCTCAGTCATCACTGATCTTAATGCACTACGGAGATGAGCAGTATTGTTATATGTCATCATGATGATCACTATTATTGTCCAGAAAATAGAAAAAAGGGAATTGTACCTTCCTCCTATCTTGCCTCGCTGTTCCCACTCACCTCTCCATTCTTCTCCCAGATTTTTGTCTGAGAGGCAGGGTTGATGGGAAACTAAAGATCTATTCCCTGGGCTTAGTCTAGTTAGGAACAGGTAGTGAGGAGAAAGGGACTGTGGTTCATGATTCCCCATCTCCACCGTATTCCAAGACTGACTAGACGTGTATATTAAGAGAGAACAGGAGACAGTAACCTCCTGCACCTCCCCCCAACAGAACCATTCAATGTTGCTTTCTAAGACCCATCCATCAGCTGAGGTGCTGCTGATGAATTGGGTGCTGAGATCCAGAGGAGCATTTAAGACAGTGTAAATGTATGATCTATCTTTGTTTGATTTACTTGGGCTGACTCTGGGAACGAATTAATGTACCAGTAGGACCATAATAATTGAAAGTTCATAGATCATAGTTCATAGATTATGGCGATAGATTTTGAGCTAGGAGGAATTTTCATGATAATCTAGTTTAATCTCCTCATTTTGTAGATGAGAAACTGAGATGCAGAGGGGCTGTGACTTGCCCAAGGTCATAAGTAGACCTACACAGGTAGAGAGTGGAAGAGCCAGAAGTTAAGTTTGTGGGCCATGACTCCAGATCCAGTGCCTTTTCTGTAGTAATACAGAAGATAAGCTCCTTATGGTCAGAGACAGTTTCATTTTTGTTTTTATATTCTCAGTGCCTGGCACACAGTAGGCATTTTGTAAATGCTTGCAGAATTAAGCTGTGTGAAATGGGAGAATCTTGACCACTGAACACTTCGTTGTTCCTTATTAACAAGGGTTCCATTTGCCTTAATTTATCCAGAAAATTGTAGTTCTGCAAACCGACAACATAGCCATACAATTTGCAAAGAGATCTCACTAGAATTGTCCTGAGGTCATATAGAACTTGAGAAAGCCCATTTGTAGGGGCTGAGATGTTTTGAGGAACTCATTATAATCTGCTTCAACCTTTCACACGATCCTGTGTCATTAAGCCCAAAAACATGAGGCCTTTTCATTGTGTCAAGGCACCACTGGAGAGTCACTTCCCGAAGCTGAGCAAATAGCATCAGAGATCCCAAGACACCTCAGAATAGTAAAAGCTCCACCCCACCCCCAAATCTCATGATGCAAACTCCTGGTGGTGTTTTAATGACTTTAGTGATATCTGAATTTCTTTTTGTTCAAATAATCATTACTATACTGGGCCAAAAGCTGTTGGAGCCAGACAAGTCACCTGAATACATAGTGCTTCTCTCAGAAGTTATTGTTTGAGCTTCTGATGGCCCATCTTTCTAATTTCCTTTCCAAAATTTCTCTCTGATCTTTCTTGCACTGAATCTAGAACGTAGGTGGTGGTGTGGTAGAATTAAATGATCTTCTGGTATGTAATTACATAAAATGCTTAGAAAGGAAATAAATGCTTATCCTATGATGGCTAGAAATATACTCTGGCCATTCCTTCTTGCATTATTTTTAGTGGAAATACCATGCAAACAATGTCAGGGCTCCCTCTGTTGTGTTCTGACAGCCAATTTGCATAGAGAAGTTGTGAACACTTAAGTTTCTACAAGGACGTACAGCCTGTGTGTCAGATCGATTGTTTCTTGCCATCTGTCCTCCAGGTCTTCCAGCTTGGGTTGATTTTGTCAAATGAACACAAGCACTGAACTGGAGTGATTTTCAATATTCTTTTTTTCTAAGTAGATTTATCCTCTAAAGGAAATTTGGGTCTGTGGAACCTGAGTGTGAAGCTCTGTGGATGCCTGATTGAGTAGCTGGCAGCTGGGCACTGGAGAAGGCTCATGTCTCCCCAGAGTGGTGGATTAATTCCATTCCCCTTTGTCTCTGCTCCTGTTGTACCACCCATAAGAGAAAAATGGGATATTTTCCTGTTGTTGGTACTTGATGGTAAAGGCACTGCTGAAAATCAGCCCTCAGAAAATTTATTATAAAGGGCATTATGAACAGGGTTTGAGTGTGAGGAAGATAATGGAGAGTGTGGGAAATCAAAGTGAACGATTAGTGAGCATGAATGTGTGTGAACATTGGGATTGTGGCCGTGTGTGTGAGTGGGGATCTGTGCTTGAGAGAGGATGACTATCAGGTGTTGGTTGAACCTTAAGTGCACTTTCATTTACGAAGCACAGGGTTGATTAGAAAAGCAATCACCTTGGAGTTAGGATTAGGCAGAAGTCTTGGTCTAAAATGGATTTCTGTGTAGCAGCTAATATTCATGGGGATTGGGATGATAAGGCCTTGGCAGACCTTAGTGTCACTTTCTGAATCTCCTTCAGTCTCCTCACAGGAAAAAGAAACATTCAGGGGCAGCACAACCATATTCAGTTCCAGGGTGACGAAGGGGCTTATAACCAAGTGAAATGAGAACCATCTGAAAGAAAGCTCTTTATCCTGGAGAAGAGAAGACTTGGAAAGGAAGCTATCTGCAGGACAGGAGGAAAAAGAAAGGAGGCTGTCTTCAAGGATGTGATGGGCTGTGACACGGAAGGGGGATTGGGTTTGTTTGTTTGGCTCCAGAGAACAGAATTAGAAGCATTGAGTGGAAGGTTCAAAGAGGCAGACTTAGAGTTGATGTCAGGGAAAAAAAATCCCAACAATGAATGATGTCCAAAAGCAAAGTGGACAGCCTGGGTGGGGTGATGGAGGGGGGAGACTTTCCCTTATTGGAAACTTTCAGGCAGAAGCCAGCTGGCATTTTCCAGATGCCTTGCAACTGGGACACTTTGTTTAGGTAGGGGCTGAAATAAGGGTCTCTGAGGGTCCTCCCAACTCAGATGCTCCATCATTTTGTGATTCTCTAAAGCTTTAATCTGTGCAAATAGCCATCAGAGTACTTTTGTTTGTCAATCTCACTGCTCTTCCATGCTGAAGTAAACAAGGAACTTTCTCAAAGATCCATCCCTGCTCTCCTCTGGCAGTTGAGAAGGAAGCCAAGCCCAGAGAACTGGTTCTTTTTCCCAACGTGTCATATCTTAGTCCTTAATCAAAACTTTCAAATGACAACGTTGGTCATGGCATCAGAGGGGCATCTGCCTTATGTCCTGCTGTTTGCATCTACTTGACAGTTTCCCCTGTGATATAGAGGATTTGGCATTCTTGTGTGTCCAAAGGCTTAATGGAATCAGAACAATGTTTTCCACAAATAGAAAAATCTGGAGGAACTCACTCTTCACAGGAAATCCCTCTTATGTTTTCCTGATGATTTGATGATTCTACATGGCATCATTTCATGGAATAGCACTGTTTTTGTGAGATGAAAGTTGTGGGTTAACCTAAAGGCAATGGAGAGGAGCATGGCGGGCATTGGAAGATTATAACATATCACCTGTGAAGAACTGTGCAAAAGAGATGTTGTCAGGGAGGCGTACAACCGAGAGCAATGGCAATCGTGTATTGAGAGCGTGGGAAAGGAGAACATGTTACCCGAATAACCTACATGCTGCACTGATACTCATAACATGGTCAAGGGCCCATGTCTATAGCAAGGCATGTCGTTTTATTGGGCAGATGTTTTTGGTAGACATTTATGCGAGGACAGGGAAAGAAGCACAAGGGCACACCTGCTAGCTGTGTGACCCTGCATGTCAGCTCATTTCTGTCTGCCTCAGTTTCCTCATCTTTAAAATGGGGATGATAATAGCGCCTGCCTCCCAATGTTGTTGTGAGTATCAAATCAGGTAATATTTGTAAATTATTTAGCACAGTGCCTGGTACATACTAGGTGATTAATAAATGCTTGTTTCCTTCCTTCTTTCTTTTTTCTTTCTTCCTTTCTTTCCTTTTCCCTCCTTCCTTCCCTCTTTCTTTTCCTCCTTCCCTCTCTCCCTCTTTCTCTCTTCTTCCTTCTTTCCCTTTTTCCTTCCCTCCCTCTTTCCTTCCCTCCTTCCTTTTCTCCCTTCTTCCCTCCCTTCTTCTGTCCTTCCTTTCCTTCTCTCCTTCCTTCTTTTCTACCTTTGTATCCCTAGCTCTTAGAACAGTTCCTGGCACATAGTAAGTGCTTACTGAATTGAAGGTATTTGGTTCCCTGCAGCCCAGAATTATATAAGCAAAACATGAAGAGAACAGTTTGGTTCCCACACACAACCATTGGTATAGATGGGCTCTGTTTAGGAGATGTCCCTTCTCTCATAGAAAAGAACAAGGTAATTACTTAGCACTGATGGAAATGACTAGACAGTTGGCCCCATAATTTATCGCCAAAGGACAGTCTTGTGCAGGGTCGCCTGAGCCCAGTGAGAGAAGAGGCTGTCAGCTTCAGCTCTCCTGTTGCTGTTTTGTGTGTGAACTGCTTTCTGGCCGCCCTTTGATGAAACTGACTGTATAATGTATGAGCCTCTGAAAGCACACCAACATAAATCCTGCTCTCCTCTCACCTTATTTTGATAGATCTCTCCTGCCAGGGTGGACACTGCCTCCTCTCTGACTGCTTTACAGGCAGGTGGGATGCTCAGATCATCCGCTTCATATAAGAAAACATCCATATATTACTGGAGTTACATCCTCTAGTGGAGGGCCACTGAGAGAGTGCCCGCACGGGAGTGAAAAGCTGCCTGCATGCCAGCCACCCTAGATGGGGGATAGAGCTACCTTGCCATTGTCAGTTGCAAGGCAGCAACAAGGACAGAGGCCAGGCACTAACCGAGCTTCCTCTTCTGAATCTCCAAACACATCCAGTGAGGAGCAGCCCTATGGGGCAACCTGGCCCTGGTTGAAACCAATACTCCTGCTGCCATGCCATCCTCAGTGGCTTCTCCTGGGCAGGGAGGGACTTTGCTTGACTCCAGAGTGGGACTATTATACCTCTCATCTAACACAACATTGAGCCACGGCACCTTCTGAGAGTTGGAAATTGGCTTTTGTCAACAAAGGCTTTTCTCAGAATGAGGGTTGGACCTAGGTTTCAGTCCTGGCTCTAGCACTGATTAGCCACATAACCCTGGTCTGGTCCCTTACCCATTCTGGGATTATGAAATAAAGAAGTTGAAGTCAGTGATTGCTAATGATCCTAATCCAATGCCACATTTGAATTAAGCCATAGGCTTCCTGGCCTTATGATAGCATTCTCTGTTCTGAAGCCAAACCAAAGGCATACATGTATACCTTCCCCTGGCACTAACACTTGAGATAGATATTATCTGTGGAAAGAAAGTGGGCCAAAACAAAAATAAAAATACTCATGTATTGTCTTATTCATTGGCTTGTTCTTTGGATAAGCAGTGAATATTTCACATGGTATATCATAATTATCTGTATTTATACTTTATTGCTATTCTAGACTAGGGGTTTCATGAGGACAGGGGATATGTTCTAACTAAATATTCTTTCTTGTTAGTGCCTCATTCAGGGCTTTGTACACAGTAAGTACTCAATAAACGTTTGTGGTGTGATTTAGTGTGTTAGAGTATTGTAATAATTGATGCAAATTTTAACTAGTAAAATTCAGAAAGAATCAGAATTTTTCCCCCTAGAAACAAAAAGTGGAGATCATTGAGACCCCTCCTATTCCTAGGGCCTTTAATCACTAAGTGATGCACCTGAGAATGGAATCAGTCTCTGGTTTGGGAGAGAAGGCTCACAGTGCAAACCTCACCTACTCAGGGCATGGCAATGAAAACTCATTGCATATGAAGTTTGAAAACCTGAGGTTTGATCTCAAGCCTGCTGCTTTTTTTTTTTTTTTTACCGGGGGCAAATCTCTTTCTTTCCTTAAGTTGCGATTTCTCTTTCTGTAAAATAGGCAATGGGTCCAGATGACTTGCAAGTTGCCATCTAACTCGCCCTCGGGCTCCGCTATGACTCCATTAGGTTAATGGGTTTGAGCTCTTCAAACGGTTTTGCACTTATGTGGGAGCTAGATCAAGGCTTGGGCAGATGAAGTGGTACCTTCAATTGTGGCTGACTCCAGAAAACTTGCTCAGGTCCCCCCAGTCAGTAAATAAGCATTTATTAGGTGCCTTCTGTGTACCAGGTGCTATGCCAAACTCTGGGCACACAAATAGGAATGAACATAAACAAAAACCGTCCTTGCTATCAATGAGTGACCCCAGCTCTGCCTCCAGGCCCAGGATATTAGGTCTAAGCCCAGGAAGCTACTTCTTGGTTGGGGATGGACAGTCTAAAAAGAAGTGTTTTAGTGCAACATTTTCAGTGCATGTGACTCAGCATCTAGGACTGGCAAGGACATGTGATCCCCTCATTATGTGGATCAGGAAACTGAGTTCCGCAGAGAGAAAAGAGAAACTTGCCCAAAGCACATAATTTATAAAATGTGAGGGCAGCATTTCCACCCCGATTCCAAGCCTTGTGTCTGTTTCTCTCCACCGAAACTATCTTTCTAGCTAAGGGAAGGAAGGAGGAAGAAAGAGTTAGCCAGATTCTTCACAAAAGATGGTTGAGTGTTATATTGATCGGGCACATATGTACTTCATCATCATACTTGATCTCACCTTTCCAGAGGCTTTGGGGCCAGGAAATAGACAGATAAGAAATGGAGCTGGGCCTCAGTGAGGCAAGGACAAACCTGTTGACAGAGTTGGTCAAGAAAGTTTCATTTCCCACAATGGCTTCATGGCCTCACTGTGAAATTGGCTGATCTTCAATGATGGTCTTCAGAATTCTTCTATGGGAGGACTTTTATAAGGCACTTGATGCTAGTGACTTCCCTCTGTTGATTATCACCAATTTATCCTGTTTATACCTTATTTGTACATGATTGTTTATGTGTTTTAACTCTCCCATTAGATTATCAGCTCCACAAGGGCAGGGACTATCTTTGTAGTCGTAGCACTTAGCACATTTGTGTGTGTGTTCAGTTGTTTTAGTCATGTCCTACTTTTAATGACCCCATTTAAGGTTTTCTTGAGAAAGATACTGGAGTGGTTTGTCCTTTCCTTCTCTGGCTCATTTTATAGATGAGGAAATTGAGGTAAACAGAGGATAAGTGACTTGCCCAGGGTCACATAAGTAGTAAGGGTTTGAAGTAGGATTTGAACTCAAGTCTTCCTGGTTCCAGGTCCAGCCATCTATCTATGCTGCCACCTGGTTGCCTACATGTATACAGACAGGCACAATGGCGATCCATACAGAGGAAAGGGAAGTGAGCTTAGAGGGGAAGGTGTTAGAAGCTGAGAGGACAGGAAAGGACAAATCATCTACTGGAAATGACTCTTGAGCTACGTTTTAAAAAGCAATCAGGGATGCTCAGAGGCCAAAGCTGGGATTCCATTCCCAGCACAAATACTTGGAGATGAGATGAAGCATCATGGGTGGGGAAGCATCATGGGTGGGGAAGCACCAGTGGTCCTGGGCATGGAAAATGAGGAAGGGACCAGGTTGAAAAGAGCTAAAATGACAAATGGAGAAGCTTTTGTTTGATCCTTGAGGTAATTGGGAACTGCTGGAGTTGGGCACTGTCAACCTTCTCAGGCTGACTTAGGCTTTAGGAAAAACACTTTGGCTGCTGTGAGGATGATTGAGTGTGGAGAGACTTGAGGCAGTGAGGCCATTGGGAAGACAGTTGCCATAGTCTGGGCCTGAGGTGATGAAGGCTTGCATTAGGATGTTGGCTCTTTGAGTGGAGAGAAGGGGCCATCTGGAAGAGTGGTAGCAGAGATGACCCTGAGGTTGTGAGCCTGAGTGACAATGGGGGTGGGTGGGTGCTCCACAGTAAGAGCACAGCTGAAAAGAGCCCTGGCTTTGGGGAGAAAGATAATGAGTTCTGTTTTGGGTATGTTGAATTTGAGATGCTGTTGGATAACCAGTTCAAAATGCCCTCTAGGTAGTTGGTGATGGAGGGCCTGAACTCAGAGGAAAGAGTAGGATTGAATATATAGATCTGAGAGTTATCTACTTTGAGATGATAGTAGAACCTATGGGAGCTAATGAGCTCATCAAACAACATATTATAGAGAGAGAGAAAAAGAAGACCTAAGAGAGAAAGAGAGAAGGGGAGAGGGTATTGAGGGAAAACAATTTACTAAGGTGTCCATGTCCTTTGACCCAGTGATCCCACTGTTAGACATATATCCAAAGAGCTCAAACAAAGTCCCAGGGGAAGGTCTCATATACAGAAATATTTATAGACACATTTTTTTTGTAGTAGTAAAGGAGTGGAAGGAAAATGGGTGGCCACTGATTGGTGAATGGTGATCTATTGCTGGCCTCTCACCTTTTACTTTGTAAGAAATAATTAATTTAGAAAGAAATGAAGAATCAGATCGATTTGGGAAGGCTTATCTGAACTGATTTGCAATGAAATAAGCAGAACCAGGAAAACAGAAGTCACAATGGCCAAAATGGGGGAAAGGAACAAAAGACTCAGAGGTGGCAAGACTCGGCTCTCTTGAGGTGCCTCTTCAGCGAAGAGGCAGGCAAGCTGGTTTCCCACCTTTTCCTAGAGAGGCGAAGCAATACAGGGAGAAATGAAGTATACACTGTCACACAAAGTCAATGAATAGCATTGTATTGCTGGCTATGTGTCTGAGTCTGGATTTGAACTCAGGTCTTTCTGATTCCATGTCTAGTACGCTACTCACTGTACACACTAGCTTCCACTCTTTTTATAAAA
Source organism: Vombatus ursinus (assembly GCF_900497805.2). Classification (NCBI taxonomy): domain Eukaryota; kingdom Metazoa; phylum Chordata; class Mammalia; order Diprotodontia; family Vombatidae; genus Vombatus; species Vombatus ursinus. The sequence continues at coordinate 1,158,927 of NW_020954623.1, read as the reverse complement.
ACAATGATAGATAGATAGATAGATAGATAGATAGATAGATAGATAGATAGACAGATAGATAGACAGATAGATAGATGGATGGATGGATGGATGGATGGATGGATGGATGGATGGATGGATGAATGGATAGATAGATAGATAGAGATAGATAGATGGATGCATGCATGCATATATTCTTGACCCATTGATAAGTAACTGGGTGCTGGTCTTGGAGTGAGGAAATACCAAGTTTGAACACTGACTCAAGATTTATCAGTTGTGCAATCCTAAGTGTTCTCTCTCTCTCTCTCTCTCTCTCTGTGCCTCTCCTCATATATGTATGTGTATATATTCTTGTCAGCATGTCAAAAACATGTCTGTACACATATACATGTGTGTATATACACGTGTGTATATACACACAGGAAGACCTGAGTTCAAATCCAACCTCAGACACTTGATCAACAATACAAAGCAATGCATTGGCTTTATTTGACAGGTGGGAAACAAGGTCCTTTCTCTGCGTAATCCCAACAAGTCACTTGACTTCAGAATTAGGGTTAGAATTAAAAACCTCAGTTTCCTTATCTGTAAAATGGTGATAGTAATAGCAGTTAACTCCCAGGGTTGCTGTGAGCATCAAATGAGATATTTATAAAGTGCTTTGTAAACCTTAAAATACAGTAAAGATGCTTTTAATATTAACATCATACATGTACACATGTGTATATGTGTTCTTGACATATTGACAAATATGCACACTTATTGGTTGTGTACATATACATTTGCACAATATGTGATATGTATTTATATAATATACATAACCAGACACATGCATGCATATGTACACAATGTACATGCACACATATGTGCACACATGCACACGACACACATCTATACAATTATATGTATACACATGCACACACAAATGTACTTACGTGTACATATATAATATACAGGTGTACAAGACAGTATCTATGTATACGTATGTATAATATAATAAATAGACATACACATGCATATACACATACATATATACACACATGTTATTCACTTGTGTCCAACTGTTTGTGACCCCAATGAGGTTTTCTTGGCAAAGATAGTGGAGTGCTTTGCCATTTTCTTTTCATATACTATATTGACACATAGATATAGATATAGATACACATGCATACTTACACTTATAATTATACCTATATATAGTACATATACTATACATATATGTATATATATGCATACATATACCTATACCAATGCTGATACCTTTATGTACACATATACAAAACACATACACATGTATATACATATGCACACATGTACATAATATACTATACACATGCATGTCTATACATAAACACACACACAAACACACATATATATAGCCCACCTTAAACTATTAAACTTGAACTGCACTAAGACTTTTGGGACACCATATAAGTGTGTGCATGTGTGTGTGTGTGTGTATGTGTGTGTATTGACATCTGCATTTGGTCATACCCCACCTCACTCCTAAATACCTACCACAGTCCTGCCTTTATTACTTCACACTTGGTTGAATCACAGACCTGTGTTAGGGCCCCCCTTTTCAGTCAGCCTCTTGTGGCTCCTTGGACAGCCACCATTTTTTACTCAGAGTTGACCTGTGCTTGTGTTTCTCACACAGACTTGCCACATAATGTTGGGCATTTTCAGCCTTTCTGTCACACAACTTGTGTGTGTATCACAGTCAACCATGATGGTGCTAAGGCATGCAAATCTGAACCCCCAATAGATGCAGAGTGACAGGAACTTTCTGTGTGCCCTACTTTCAGGAGCAGGGCTGCTCAGTACAGAGCACCTGTGCTCACATCATCGGCATGGCTGCCATGGTGGTCATCATGAGTGGTGGCATGGGGTAGCGCATGGAGAGCCAGACTCTGAGTCAGGAAGGCCTGGGTTCAAGTCCTTCCTCTGACTATGTACTATCTATATGACCCTGGGCAAGCTGCTTCCTTCTCTGTGCTCCAGACAACTTTGTGAGATGGTAAATTACAAAGTAGGTGCTGATTTGTACTGGTAGAGGGACTTTCTCATTGCTGGAATAACAAGTTCCAAGACTGTGATGGCCCTTACTAACACAATATCTAGACTGACACCATCAAGCATCCAAAAGTATACACCAGAAGCTCACTACCCTCAATAAAGGACAGATTTCCATGCTACCAATATAAAACCCCAAATATTTTTGAGAATTTAATAAACTGTCTTGGAACTGGAGCCTAATTATAGACAAAACTCTGCCACCAATCACCCAGTATAATACCAATCCATAAGAATACAATAATTAGAATGTTCCAGTCAGTGTATTTATTTTAATAGAATTTTATTGCTGTGTTTTGGTTTTGCGTTGTCCAGATTTCCAACTGCATGCCTCCCTTCTCTGCTAAGAGCTATCTCTTTCAACAAGATATTTAAAAAAGGAAGAATAAAAAGAAAGAATAGAAAAATCATTAATACCAATCAACATATTGAAACAGATCTGACAATCTAGGCAATGTTCCATATCTTTGGACCCAGACCTCTACAAAAGAGTGGTGAAAAATGTCTCCTCATATCTCTTCTTTGGGGTCAAGTTAATCCTTTATAATTTCAGAAGATTTGGGTTCTGATGGAAGAACAGTATTTTAAATAATGGTTACCATACCAAACACTCAGCCTCTAAATTACATGGGATGAAAAACTCTCAAGCTATAGAAACCTGCTGGAACAAGTCAAAATCATGCAGAAACAGGATGAGGTTCATTTGACCTTGGCCCTCCTGTCTGCAATGGAGGACTCCCAAGGATGCTTTCTTGGAGCCCATAGAAGACAGACTGGCAGCCTCCCACTTTCACTTAACTACAAGAAACATTGATGGCGTATCCATCTCCGCACTCGTCCGTCACACATCCAATATCAAATAACAATAGTAGGATAGAGGCTTGGTTCTAGATCTTTTCTATCTAAATTCTGCCAAATATAAGATGAAAATAATGATACTGATACTACTAATGATAATAATAATAAATTATAATAATGGGAGCTAATACTTTAGACAGTGCTTCAAAGTTTACAAACCCAGAAGGATGAATGAATGCCTAGGCATTCTATAAAGATGTAAGCATTGTCTCTATTTTGGGGACTTCCTGCCACCAGTTCTTGGTTAAAGATGCATCCTGATTAGCTTTCCTTATCAAGTCCATCATTCAATTGGTATTAAATGGCTTGTCTTCTCCATTCCATTCTGTTGTTAGCATCTAGATTTTTAATTCCTTTTTCAATTTAACCCAGAATGGAAGGGGTGTTTTTGTTTGTTTGTTTTTGTTTTGTTTTGTTTTGTTTTGGAAAGGGCCATTCAACCCATGAGCTTGAATGAAAAGAATTGTGGGTAGTCTTCCTCCAAGAAAGTTACTGAATGCGGCAAGCTGTGTGAGCCTTGAAATTTCTGGAGGTAGGAGGCTCTGCTGTCTGTGAGCTTATCTTCAGTTTTTCTGCCAATTCATGAGACCAATGGGTCTCATTTCCAACTCAGATCTGCTGCCTTGAGTCAGTAGCATGAAATATATAGGCTTCCATGTTGCACAAACCAAACTAGGAGTTAGAATGAGGAACAAAATGTGAGGAGAGCAGGACTTAGAGTAGACTTGTCTGCCGTTCCTTTCAATTAAGTAAGTCATCCTGTCATCATCTTGTGTTGCTTTTCTTTCTCCTGAGTTACACAGTTCTGGGAGATGTTGCTCTCTCTGACAGATAGGAGGCATCCTTTGGAGTTAAGAAGATTTGGGTTCAGGTGTGACCACTGGGATATGTGACCATGGTGAAACTACTTTACTTCTCAGTGCTCAGAACTCAGTGCTCTAGCCAACTCCTTAATACTATCTACATATCATGGATGAACTGACAATCTATACTGGGAGTGGAGGGGAGGCTATACTGGGAATTCCCTACACTGATGCAATTAAAGGGATGGACCCTACATTTCACCCCAGCCCCTGACCCTGTCTACTCCAAATGTACCCAGAAGTAATGGAAATGCTAAGACTGGCAAAGAATTCCAATTCTAAGTTGGATACTCTATTGCTTGAGGATGGCTGTCAGATCTATGGAAGGCACTGTACTTAGCCGCTTAAATAGTTGATTCTCACTGTAACATTATTGAGGATGGTACTGACCTTTACTTTCATTTCCAGCTATCAGCCCATGGACAGTGTTTTGGAAAACAAAGTTTCCACATTCATGTGGCTCCTTCTTCCCTCCCAACCCTTCCTACATATGACTGAACAGGATGTCAATAAGTATTTAGTTGTTTACTTACTATGAGCTAGTGACAGTGAAGTGCTGTAAAAAAAAAAAGACAATTTCATTTTCTCCTTTTCTTCTATGTCAGCTCCAAAAAAACTCCTTTCAAATACATTCTGTGATTTTGTATGACATTGGTAAACCAGTTAATTTCTCTAAGCCTCAGTTTCCTCTTTTGCAAAATGGGGGGCGGTTGTTCTAGATGCCCTTTAAGATCCTTTTGAGCACAAACTCTTTGATATCATTTTTCTCTGGACCTCAGTTTTCTCCCATGTTAATTGGAAAGGTTAGATCAGACGACCAATGAAAATTGATGATGATGATGATAACTAACATTTATATAGTGCTTACTATGTGCCAGGCACTGTGCTAAACACTTCACAATTATTATCTCATTTGAGCCGCATAACAACCCTGGGAAGTAGATGCTATTATTATCCCTATTCTGTAGATGAGGAAACTGAGGCAAAGAGAAATGAAGTTACTTGCCCAAAGTTATGCAGCTAGTAAATGTCTGAGGCTGGAGTTGAACTCAGGTCTTCCTGACTCCACGCCCAGTGCTCTGTCCACTTTTATATTATGATGCCAAAGGAATGAATCTGAAATACAGCTATCCCTTCCACATCCCAAGGATTAGGGGTGTGGCACCCCCACAATCTGGAAAATCCATGTAAAATTTTGTAACGTTCTTTTTGTGCCAGAGAAGAAACCTGACTTTTTTTCTTTTTCTTTTATGGGGTATTTATAGTACCTTATCATAAAATTCAGGTTAATATTTGGTCATAGGCTTGGTGTTGTCTGCTGGCCTTCACTGTCATCTGTGGCTTCTGCAAAACTCTCCAAAATTCCCATTTAATTTTTTATGGTGACCCATGATATATTGAAACTGCGATGGAGAAAGTTGGGATGTGTAAGCGATAGCTGTACTGCCGAACACTCACATATCATTTCCGCATTTCAATTCTATTCAATTCATTTCAACCCACAGTAAGCATTTGTACTGTAGCAGGGACTATGGTAAATGCTAGGAGGATAAAGGCAAAATCAAAACAGTTCCCAACCTTAAGGAAATCGCATTCACCCAGAGGAAACAATGAATGCGCAGATGCACACGTGCAAAATACGGGCAAAGCAAGTGGCAGAAAAGTTACTTACTGGTTTAGTAAAGAGGATGTCCCCACACCAAAGAAATAAAGTTCTGGACTTCCCCCCATCATAAATACAAAGAAATTTGGGGCAAGGCCTAGTGTGAGGAGGCATTATCCCCTGGGGGGAAGTATCCGAAAGGATAGAAAAGGAAATCGTCTTTTAGCTGAGCTGCAAAAAGTCTTAAGAAACACCAAGTCTTCAACACTGGAAATCAAGGTAGTGGTGATGGTTACACTTACCAGGGCCCTCCACTGGGTGTCTGGTCTGCCAAGCATTGGAGGTCTTGGGAAAACCTGCGTTTCTCTTAATTGGCTGCACTGAATCCTAACAGAGGAAATTCTCTCTTTTGCCTGAAGTAAAGGGAAAAATGAATTCAGAAACTTGCTTCTATCATAGGCTTCAAGGGCCCCACATCGTTACTCACGCCAGTTAAATACCCAGAAACCCTGTGAAAATTGGATCCCCAATCTGAGAGTCCCCCAGCACTGATAATGCCAACATGACAAGTTGTCACTTCACCGTATGTTCCGAAATATGACTAACCCTTAATAGCCAGGTGATTCTGGTGATTCTAGAATAATCACAGTCACAGGACAGGAATGACTGGCAGTTACAGTAATTACTCTAGAAAGAGAACCAAAGCAAACAGAAATTCTCTCTAATTTTATATATTCCCAATAGGTGCCCATAGTACATCATTATCACTAGAGAAACTCTTCAGTAGCTGTTCCAAAATTCAACCACGCTTCACGGTCCTGTAGGGTAGACTTAGAGTGGCTTGAAAGGCAGCACCTCCAATTCAAAATGAGGGAACCTCACAGAAACTCAGAAAGTACCACTAGGAGATGACAGCCCAGAGAGATGTCCCCGACTGAAACTAATTAGATTCAGTACAGTCTTCGGTACCTTTAATGCGCTGGCCCGTTGGATCCAAAGGTCAGGCTTTGGGTATAGGCAAGCATGTGCATTCATCAATGCTGGGACAAAGCTGAGAGAGAAGATGTCATCATGGACAGCTCTGGTGGACAAAAAGAATCAGAGATGCTTTGGGGCAATGATGGCCATGATGGTCATTGTCTTCATAGACATCCTCATCCTCATGCTTGTATCCAGATCTTTGGATAGGAGCTCACCAGTGTAAAAGCACTCAACAGTGAGAGCATGGGAGATATCATGTGGTAAAATCTCAAGAGCACTGGCCTGAGAATCAGGAGGTCTGGTACCCAAAGCTTGCTCTCGCACTAGGGACCTTGGGGAGGCCACTTGATCTTTCCAAGCTGCAATTTCGTCATCTGTATAATGGAGTTAATGATACATGAACCCTTGCTCTCCCATGGTTGGGGAGAGGGGCTTTTAGTCGACATTCACACGAGACACAGATATGAGC
>NW_020954623.1:1139595-1147095 GCF_900497805.2 Vombatus ursinus | reverse complement strand
TAGTGAAGCTATGAGATAAAATGGTAAGTGCTTGGACTGAGAGGAAGGAGAACCGAGTCCAAGGCTAGCCTCTGCCTCTCTCTTCCTTGTTACCTTGGGAAAAGCCCTTCCCTTCTCTGGACTTCGACGCCTGGCATGGAAGAGCCATCCAGGCTCTGTCATTCTCCGATTCTAAGAAATGTTCAAGTCAAGAGTGTGTGGCCCCTCCTCCCACCACATTCCTAGAGTCCCAAAGTTAATGCACAAGCATGGAGGTTGAGTAAGTGCCACTCGCAGGAGTGGTAGCTGAAGCCTCACCAAGCCAAGTTGCCTGCTGACCTTTTCTTCTTCAGGGCTTTTTGTTTTAGAGTTACTCTGTAGCAGAGTCATGGATGATGAGAAAGAAGGACTAAAGAGAGATGCTTAATAAAAGGCTGTGAAGGGACCTTAGTGATCCTCCAGCCCAAAGGCCTAATTTGCCAGATTGACTCTGGTCAATTATTTGCTCAAGGTAATATAGTTAATAAGGGTCAGAGATGGGCTGACCTACTGGCCTCCTACTTCCCAGTTCTTTCTACTGCCCTTCAGTACTTCCCTCAAACAACCAGATGCTCATGGTAGATGGCCTTAGAATCATGACATGTAGTTATGGAAGGGCCTTTAGGGCTCATAAAACCCAAAGTTCTCATTTTACAGAGAAGGAAACTGAGGCCCATAGAGGGAAAAGGTCTTGACCAAGCTCACAAAGTTGACGAGTGACACACAGGACTCCTTTCCCCATGGGAACTTTGCCCTGTTTTAGGGATGGTTGTTGACCTAATGCAATCTTGAGTTTCAACCACTGCTTATTCCCCACTGGGGGTTCCTCTTTTTTATGTAAGGGACCAATTCTCCATGGCCATTAGATTTTTTCAAGTCCTATAAAGAATTTGCCTAATCTCAATATCCCCCAATAAATCTTATGCTTCAGAAACTGGACAGAGTGACTCATTCCAAGAGTGAAAAATGACCTTGTTTCCAGGATCTTAGCTGGAACATCCTGATGTTTGCAGACAATAGCCTTTTGAATGCTATAGTTTAAGCAAGATGCTAAAGGTTGGTGCGGCAGCTAGGTGGTGCAGTGGATAAAGTGATGGGCCTAGAGTCAGTAGGACCTGAATTCAAATCTGGCCTCAGACCCTAACTAGCTGTGTGACCCTGGGCAAGTCACTTAACCTTGATTGCCTCAGTTTCCTTATCTGTAAAATGAGTTGGAGAAGGAAATGGCAAACCACTCCAGTATCGTTGCCAAGAAAATCTCAAATGGGATAATAAAGATAGACATGACTGAAAAAATGACTGAACCAAAAAGGTCAGTGGCCTGAGTGGAGTAGTGGGGATATTACTGAATCATTTGACAGCCCACTTGCCTTGCAACATTATTTTTTTTTCAGGAACATCTGTGCCAAATCACCAAAAACCAAAACATGGGTGTATCAGGTCTTTCTCATTCTCTCCACTCTGATGGCTCTCGGGTCAAGAGAAGAAGGGGAAGTCAAGTCAGAACTCCAAGATAATGAGAGAGCCATTGTTATCATAGAGTGGAACATGAACACAGCACACAAGCCCAACCTCTCCTCCTGATCCTTCTGGATCTGCTTTTCTTCAGTCTCACTGAGCTGAGCTAAGTTGCTTGGCAGGAGCTATGTTGAAAATTCAGCCTGATCCTGAGACAGCTGAGAAAGCACCAAGGGGAAATGGACACCAAGGGTGAATATTAAACCAGGAGTGGGAATTTTTAACTTTTTCTTTCTTCTTCCACATTCTTTCCAGCATGGAACAATAGGAAGGTTGCTGAACTTGAATTCATAACCCAAGTATGCTACTTACAATCTGGACAAGCCTAGGCAAAGTCCCATGATATTTCTGAGCCTCAGTTTCCTAATCTGTAAAATGAGTGGATTGAAATAGATGGCTTCTTAGACGCATTCTAGTTCTACATATATGATTTTTTTAAAGTCCTGAAAACAGACTTCTCCAAAAGACCCAAACCAGTGATTCTAGGGAATGGTCTTGGTGTGTTGAAGAAGGGGGCAGCTAATATTTTATTGGCACTTTTTAAAAACAATGCTATCTCATCCCAATACCCCCCTCTGCAGTGATGTCTCTATAGGACTAAGTATAGTCAAAGCAGACAGAGCCAATTCGTTGGCCAAGTCTAACAACGCATGCCTCTTTCTGCACCTAGGGCGAGGCCTCCCTCTTCTGCCTAGAAATGATTATCTGCCTGGTGGGCTTTTCTAGCGCTGACTTCCAAGCTTGCTCACGGAAGTGGTCTGCAGAGCTGGTGTTGTTGTTTATGGGAAGGGACAGATTTGATTTTTTTTTTAAAAAAGAGCTCCAAAGGGCAGGAGCACCCCCCCCCACACACACACACACATACACACACAACCTCCTGGATTGTATTTAGACAGTTTTCTTAATCAAAACAACACTCTGCCCAGATTCCTTTCTAGGGAAGTGGGATGCAGGCACCAGCCCTAAATATTAAAAATAACCTCAGGTTTCCCTGCCTGGAACAAAAATCCCAAATGGAACTTTGAAGGATGTCTGTCACCCCCATGCTCTTATTTTATGCCCCTTCCCTAGTCATTGTGGGGAGGAACAATGCCCATCTTCCCCAGAGGAAACAGGCCATGTAACACCAGCAGGATTTCCTCTCCATCATTTTTCCCATTCAGATCCCAAACAGGGCAAGCCTCCCCTCCCACTCCCACCCTTCTCCTCATCTCCACAGAGGCTTGGAAACTTTAGCAGTATGCATGAGCCTGATGTCTGTCCATGGATGGCTTGTCCCAAAGTGGCCATGGCACATGATTTTACGGTTCATCAAAATGTGCCCCCCCCTCACTTGCCCACCCTATGACCTTTGTGTCGCCTCTGTTACAAGGCAAGGTCAAGTATAAGGTGAGAAAATCCCAAGGAGACTTATAGAGTGCTGCACTATGTATGTATGCATGCATGGTGGGGCTTGACTATTATATCTGTAAGGAATAGGTGGGTTTGCATTTTCTTTTGTAGGATTTTCTTAAACAAACCCCACTTTTTACTGGGCGTCAGAGCATGCTATCTTCCACACCTGCACTATAAACCCCACTTTACATGAAACAGGCTGTTCATATTTGTATGGCCTGTGTTCCCCCATTGTTCCAGAGCCCTGTCAGAGGTGCGCTGTCATGGGGCAGGGAGGGGGACCACTGAAAGACTGGCTGAACAAAATGGGCCAATCTTACCCACTTTCACGCCAAAATCTGGATTGAAAAATGCAGAGCTAACGTCCCAGCAGACACATGCGATGATGTCACTTCCCTGCAAAGGGCCAAAATCAACAGACGCCTCCAGATCCCTCGCACTTGGAAGGTGAAATCAGTCTCTTCCCCCTCCCCCAGCCCCAAATGGCGGTTCCTGTTTTCTAACAATTTTAGTGTTAACTTGGTTAATGTTTGAACTTTTCTGACTTTTTCCTCAGACTCAAAGATTTTATTGCCTCATTCAGAGAGGAAGAGAAACTCCATTCTAAGCCGAATGATACTTTTGGAGCTTGAAACCTGTGAACTTTAAGCAATAATATGAGGTGGTCTGTAAGTGGGCATTCTGACTTATGTGGACAGCCAGATGTTGATGAGAAAATGACTCCCATGGCGAAGAGCTGTGGACTTCTTAAGCAAGATGTTTGGTAGATATGATCTTCCTTTAGGATAGAAGAGCCTATAGAGTCAGAATTAGGGTTACCTTAGGTATTAATTACACCTTAGTCTGCAGAAGTCACTTGGCTTCTCTTAGCATCAGCTTATTCATCTGTAAAATGGGTATAACAACAGCACCCTCATCATAGGACTGGAGAATAAAATTTAAATGTAGGTAAAGTACTTTGCAAGTTATGAAGTGCTGAGCAGGTGTCTACTATAATGATTACTTAGAAGGAGCATGGCGTAGTAGATAGAAAACCAGGCTCAAAGTCAGGAAGTTCTGGGTTCAAGTCCTGCCTTTCACTGTGCCTCAGGCAACTGCACGTGGCAGAGAACACGTTGACCTCATTTGGTGGAGGAGTTTTCTCGTTCAGTCCCAATCCCTATCCCCTCTGAAGTAATGCAAAGGGAAACATTGCCCACACTAACTGTAACGACAAAGAAGAGCCACATGACAACAAAAAAAGTAGAAATGGAACAGAGTGAAATGAGAATGAAAGCAGAGATGAGACATGGCACTGACCTCCCCTCTTTCTAGGGGTAGCGGTCTAGGGGTGGGGAACACTATATACAATGTAGTGCTTGGTTGGTACACTGATCAGGTTTATTCAAGTTTTGTTATTGAATTTTAATTTTATGCTACAAGTAATGGTTTTATGGGAGGAGAAGGAGGGAGAAATATATTTGACAATACAAGAGAAGTTTAAGAAGATATTAAAAAGTGAGAGAGATAGGGATAGGTGAGGGGGCAGAGAGAGACCGAGAGACAGAAACAGAGACAGAGAAATAGAGACAGAGTGACAGAGAGACAGAGACAGGTAGACTTTTTGTCTATGTGCTAAAGGCAAAGGTCTCACAGAGCCACTTAGTACTAGACTAAATGAAAACAATCAGTGCAAGGCTTTGGTCTCTCATGAAATTTATCAGCAAGTATTTAGCACGTCTGTACTGAATGCCTATCCATATAAAGGGCACTTGGAGGTAGAGGAGAAATATAAGATAATCCAATTCCATTCAATTAAAAAATTGTTAAGTAGCTACTCCATTGCAGGTGCTGTGGTTGGCATTGGGGATGCAAAAAGATGAACAATTCTTGTCCTCAGAGAGCTTACATTCTAAAGGAGAGAAGGATTCAAGGTCCTAGCTCTTGAAGTGCTTTCAGTGTTCCCAGGTAGGCAGAGCTAGCACACAGATTACCAGAAAGGAGGCAGTATCCAACCTCTGCTCCTTTCCTCTGGACTGCTGCATTGATCACTATCTCTGTGACTCACTTGTTGCATTGTGACACATCCCTTCTTTGTTGGCTTTATCGCCACTGTTTCAGGCATGTTTATCTTATTTCTCCAGATGACCCATAACACTCCTTGGTCTGATTTGTTGTAACCTGTCACAGCAGTCTCTGCCATTTCCAGTTCTCTGCCATTGATTCAATTGATGGACCTTTTTAAAATTTGATTGATCCTGATTCCGCTCTTACTACCTGTATGACATTGAGTAAGCCACTTAAACTTTCTGGGCCTCAGTTTCTTTATTTGTACAACTAGAAGGTTGAATTATAAACCTCTGAATTCCTCTCTGGTTCTAAATCAATCAATTAATCAAGTCAGTAAACATTGATTAAGCACCTGTTATGTAGAAGGCACTCTGTTAGGAGCTGAGGATTCAAAGATAACAGTGAACCATCCCTTCCCTCAAGCAGCTTATGACTTGTAGAGACATTGTTATGTATAAAATCAATACAAGGTAATTTTGTAGGAAAAACGCTAAGAGATGAGAGAATCCCAAACACATCCAACCATCTGGCCTCCTTTCCTTCTTCTATCATGGCCATGATGAAAGTGGCAGTATTGTCATCCAGCAGTAGAACGGGTTTGATAAGATCATTGACCACCCCAATGTGTATCCCACCATATCTTTGACTTCTTTGGATGCCTCATCATGCTTAATGCTAGGTCTCCTGAGTCCCAGGTGATCAGCAAATATTTGTGTGTTGTAAAAGATCTTTTATTGATTCCCTTTGTTTAATTTTGTGGTTCTATCTGAATAGACCCTAGTTCTGGTCTCCCCTCCCTTCTGCATCCAAGACCCACATGCCCAAGGTTTACTTTGTTGCAAAGAGTTGTTCAGCCAAACCAACTACTAAGAGTGCACAAAACATTCCACGCCCACAGGCTCTCATCTTTCTTTGTAAATGCTGCCTCACACTTTCTCCAAGGTTAGAATCTGTCATCCTGATTACTCAGAAGTCTTGTTTTCAAATGTTCTTTTCACTCACATTATTGCACTTACTCTTTATCTGTTCTTCTTCTACTTACTTCCCTCTGCATTAATTCATCCAAGTCTTTTCAGGTTGATAATGCAATGCAATCTCATTGTATTCACCTACCACAATTCGTTCATTTCTCAATCAACAGGCACCCACTCTGCTTCCAGATCTTTTTTGAGACCATAAAAATACTACTATGAACATTTTGGCGTTTATGTCCAGAGTTTTCCTTTCTGTGCTTGACCTTCTTGTGTTAGTAGGCTAGTAGCATCCCTATAAAGTAGCATCATTACTATATAGTGACCATTGAAGTAAGATCAATGGTCAATAAATATTCATTGGCTTTATTCCAATTTGTAAATAGAATGTCTCTGATTTGAGAAGAGTGATACTGTGGAAACAATCATGGATGTAGAGGGAAGGGGATCCAGGGTTTTAGCCTTCCCTGACTTTTATCATCCCCTACTTAATAACTGAGTGATCTTGGAGGAGTCAACCTCTGGGTTTCAGTTGCCTCATTTGTAAGATGAAAAGAAGGGTATGAGGAGACCTGGATCATATTATCTCTGGAGGTCCCAGCCTAGAGTTCTGGAAACACTATCATGAAGAAGGAGCTACTGGTCTGAATTTCCTAGGCTCCTTAAGGTGGCCCCACCAGGTCTGATTCTTATTTAGCTGTATTAAAGGGTCCAAGCAAATATATTTGATTCAGGCTTGTTCTATTTAACTGCACTTATCTCAAAATTAGCAGTTGGTTGGTCAGGCTGTAGAAAAGGAAGGGTACCATGTGACCATGATATGCCTGTAATTGATGCAATCTACTTTGTATACTTGAGATCTGAGCTCGGAAACATTATGTCATTAAAAGATCTGTCAATGTCTGCAGGCACACTACAAAAAAAATGTGTTCATTGAAAATGCATTTCATCTGAGGGTTTGCAGCTAATGAACATTTATTTAGGAGGACTCAAGTTGGTGTAGGGTAGGAAGAGCCATGAAGAAGCAGGTCAAAATAGCTGAGGAGGATATAGCATGGGAACACACTTCAGTTTCACTATGTATTTTAATGAGAACTGGTTTTTAGAAAAAAAAAAATTCTCATGGATCGTTGATGGGACAAGAAGGTGTCTTGAGAGCAGTTTCTAAAATTGGCACCATGATGGCCAATTGAATCTACTGTTATTGGTGCTACCACCTTGAGTAGTATGCTGGTGGAATTGTGACCAATGTTTCCCAACAGCTGAGGGATCAGAAGGTTTTCATCAATCGAGTCAATATCCAGAATGTCTATATTTGTTTATCTTTCAACAAAGCAAGCCAGTGCAGATGCTGGAATGTGCTCCTGGTTTGGACGGCAATTGGCATGAATGTCTCACTCATATATGGATGCTATAATTCCATTGACTTTTTTTTTCTTTTGAGAGGGAGGATCGTCTATGAGAAGCTGATTGATGATTTTGTATGGTTTTTTTTTGTCTGCAAATGAGACTCTGTAAATTAGAATTGTATTCTCAGTGGGTATTTCCT